>NC_073384.1:46771657-47071657 GCF_028641065.1 Leucoraja erinaceus
AGGAAGTATATAGATTTTAAAGGAAAATAGCAATTGACATATGGAAATTGTATTATACAAGGGTGTATTATATTTTGTAGTATAAAATATCAATAGGAAACTCAGTAATTGGATTATACCATCAGAGCAAAGTGCATAGCTACATTAAAAATATAATAAAAAGGATCTCTAGATGCCAAAGATGGACACAAAATGCTGGAGTAACACAGAGGGTCAGGCAGCATCTCTGCAGAAAATGAGAAAATGGACAGGTGACATTTCAGGTCGGGACCTTTCTTCAGACTGATTGTGCTAGGGAGAGTGGGGGGGGGAGCTGGAATTGAAGAGAAAATAAATCAGGACAAATTGGGGCCGGCACCAGATGAACTCATGCCAAGAGGTTCCCTGATGGGCTGACTGTTGACTACAGATGGATGTGAGCCCAAGAGGTATACACAAGTTCGTAAGTTATAGGAGCAGAATTAACCCATTTGGCCCATGGGGGGGGGGAGAAAGGAGGTGTTTGTTTAAGTAACCTAAAATTGAAGAATAGCCTCATCTAAGGCATCTTGTGTTCCCAATGTGGGGTCCTGTGCATTGGTGAGACCAAGAGTAAACGCAGCGACCGTATCACTTAATACTTGCACTCGGTTCGCCAAGGCCTACTGGATCTCCCAGGTTGCTAACCATTTTAACTCCCCTTCCCATTTTGAATTCTGCTTCCAGTCCCCCCCCCCCCCCCCCCCCCAGCTGAAGAAAGATCCAAGCGCAAAATGTCACCAGTCCATTTTCTGCAGAGATGCTATTTGACCTGCAGAGTTACCCCCGCATTTTGTGTCCATCTGCGGCATTAAAACAACTGGGCATACAATGCTTCCTTTATTGATCACTGGCCACATAATTGCCATTTCTGAACGGGTTTAAATATAATAAATCGGCAAGTATGAGGAAATGTAAATTTGGATGAAATTTACAATGAAAGCTGCAGATGCTGGAATTTCAAAGTAAAATAAAATTGCTGGAAATGTTCAACAAGTTAGCAGCATATGAGAAGAAAACTGGTATTAACATTTCAGACCGATAAACTCCCATTAGAACTGGGAGATGTTTAAAATAAACAAGTTTTATGCAACAGAGAAGAGTGTGAAGATGGGAAAAGAGTTAAAGAGAACAAAAAATGGAAGGTCTGTGATAGGGCCGGGTTCAGATGAAAGTGATGCAAGTGGAGTGGACCAAGCGAGATTATTGGTTCCCTTTCTTCTCCAGCACAGATGGAATGACTGCTTTGCCAGATACTTCTGCCAACCAGCAAGTCCGACCCTTAGCTTCCATTTTCCCGACACGCTAATTTGCCAAACCAGTCCCTCCTTTACTCGATTTCCTGCACTGTTCCAAATTAGCTATATTGCAAACTTCTAAACCAACAACAAATTTAACAATGTCACTATTAAGGCCTCGTGGTTCACATTTCTGGCATATGTAATTCTGCTATAATGCGTGTTTCCAAAATGTTAAATAGATATACTGTACTGTAACTGCAAGTTAGGGAATACTATTCTTATTAAATAGGTCGAATTGGTTACAACATGATTTAGATCAGGAGCTAGAGAACCATTTAAAGGTTACTTTAGATATTGACAAGCAGAGATAAAGCTCTCATGGTTAAAAAAAGTAAAGGGAAAAAAAATGACTGTTTCCATTGGCAAGTATTGTCTTTTAAGAACACAGTTATGAGTTTCACAGTGGATGGTCACTAAAATTGACAAGTAATTGCCACTGTTGACACTTGTGGAACCAAATTCTTAAACAATGTAACAAAAAATAAACTAATAGCTTTTGAAAATACTTATTTTTGAAGATAGACACAAAATGCTTGAGTAGATCCGGAGGGCGAGGCAGCATCTTTGGAGAATGCATGGGTGACGTTTCGAGTCAGGGCTTTTCTTCAGACTTATCATAGTAGAGAGGGTGGTGGGAAATCCAGAAGTGAAGACACAACAGGATAAATTGGAGCCGGCAATAGTGACCTAAGGCAAGGAGGTTCCCTGATAGGCTGATTGTTGGCAAGAGACAGGTCTGAGCCTAAAAGGGATTCATAGTTGCGAACTGTGCAACTAGTTAACCAACCTTTAATGGAGAAAGGGAGGAAAGGATGAGGAGAAAAAAAGGTGGAGGAAAAGGGGTATTTGTAAGAGTTAGCTAAAATTGGAGAATTCTACTCTCAGTATTTATTTTTGTATTCAACGTTTGTTTTTTTTTAAATCTTGCGAAAGTAACTTTCTTATTGCGAGTTTGAAACTCTAGCCCCTATTACCCTTTTCCCCATCGTCACAATTATTTTTATAACATGGTGTTGTACAACAGGAGGTTTCTTAGGAACGTGTCATAGTAGAACTACAGGTACACCTTTTCTATCTCTACCTTTCCTGATAATTTTAGATTTCACGTCTCCCATTTAGATCTCACCAACTGTACCTTCTGTAGTCAATAGTTTTTGTCATAAAATCAGAGTAATTTACCCTTTGCCCCAACTTGCACATGCCGACCAAGGTGACCCGTCCACACTAGTCCCATCTGCTTACGTTTTGCCCATATTGTGGTGGCCATTTGGATTGTTTCGTGGGTCATTAATGATGGCATGTGTCTTTAAATTTTAGACTGCCCGTTATTATGTGGGCGGGATTTATGATGTATTCTAGGGCGCGTTTGGAGCTAAGTTTCTTGCGCAGAAGCTTAGTTTTTAGTTTAGTTTTGGACCAGCATGAGGAAGGCATACCCTTTGACCATGGGGAGTGTAATGGAGGCACTAGGATTTTTCTAACGTTTAAAGCGATATGCTGGAGTTCGATGAAGATTATAGTGTACGAGTCGGAAGAAGGTTGGATGTATACTTTATTGGTTTTCATCAACAATAAAGACTCTATTAATCAAAAGATCATGTTATGAAGATTTATCTGTGAAGAAGCTCTGAAGGTCTCCGACGGAAAGCTCACATGCGTATAACGACATTCTCCTTAATCATGTAGTCCACTAAGTGGCTAGAGGGAGTAATCTCTTGAACGATATAAAGATCTGCCGCTACACATATCCCTGTAAACATTTCCTATCCATGTACCCATCCAAATATCTTTGAGATGTTGTTAATAGTACCTGCATCAACTACCTCCTCTGGGAGCTTATTCCATACAAGTTCCTACATGATCTGAAACACCTCTATAAGATCGCCCCTCAGCCTCCTATGCTCCAAGGAATCAAGTCCTTGACTGCCCAACCTTTCACTATAGCTTAGGCCCTCCAGTCCAGGAAACATCCTCGTAAATCCTCTCTGCACTCTTTCCAGCTTAATGACATCCTTCCTATGGTAGGGTGACCAAAATTGAACACAATACTGTAAGTGCAGCCTCACCAATGTCTTATACAACAAGTTACCTAAAGCTCAACTGGTTCCATCGAAACGTATTACATTTTGTCTCACCTGTTGTTACAAGCCATCTCTCTGGTTCTTTCAGCACTTCCACTCTCTTCCTCCACAACTTAAACCTTTTTTAATTTCTACATTTTACCATTTCTGATGAGGTTATTGATCAATAATGTTGGCACAAGAGACGATTGTGGATGAGATGCTGGAATTGTGAGCAAAATGCAAACTGCTGGAGAAACTCCAGCATTTGTGGAGGGAAATGGGCAGACATTGTTTCAAGTTGGGCCTCTGAGAAAGGGTTCCAACCCAAAACATCATCTGTTTATTCTCCTCCACAAATGCGGCTTTACACGTTGAGTTGCTCCAGTATTTATCTTGATCCAAAATTTAAACTGTTTCTCTTTTCTGGATTGAAAATTTGCCTCGTGTTTGCATTGTCACATCACTTGACCCTCTGTAATGGTAAGTGTAGGCAGACAACCCATATATTTTCCGTTTTATTATTGAAAATTACATTTGGCTTGTGGTGGAAATATTGGACTTTGAAGTAAAGCTTAATTGTGGTTAGCAAATTTAATAGAGACAGTTATGAGTGATCTGCACTGGCAATGTTTTCCTGACTCCCCACCCCAAACTTTGCAAAGCACAAACAGTAGCAGCAACAGTGATCTGAATTGGTGATATCCACCTAGATCTTTAGTGTTAATATTACAAACTAGATAAGAATATGAGCTACATAAAATCCACCTGTTATAAAAGAGACATTACTCACACCATAAGCAAACAACTTTTAATCTAGATTTTTATTTATTGCAAGATCATTAAATGAATTTGTTTTTAAAAGTGAAATTAATATTGACTTATTACTAACCACATGTTCTATTTCTTCCATGGTCCTGCAGTTCAACAAACTTGCTTTTATGAAAGGTGTAAGCTTATCTTGTTTTGCTACCTTCTGTACAGCTGTGTGAGCTTTCTTAATGACAGCCCTAAAAAGGAAGTAAGATAATACCAATGTTAAATCAGTCTTACTAGAATTCACAATGAAAATGTGATCCAATTAATTCACTCCAAACATTAATTGATCAAGGCAATACAAGAGAATTGCTATTAACATTAAAACTCTTAAATGATGAAGACCTTCAATTTGGGTTGGCAAAAGACAATTGAAACAAAAGAGAACATGACTGGTAGAAGAACAAAGAAAAGAATGGTGCCTGGTGCCATCTTCTGGAACCTAACCTAACACTATAACGAGCAGTCGCGTGGTGCACAAGATCATCAAAAATTGATTCATACTCTTCCTTTCTCTTCTGAAGAATATTTTCATAAAACAGTAAGATTCAGGTAGCTATTATAAAGTACTGTGCAGAGAAAATCACTTTCCTTGATTTCACATATTTGAATAGCAATAAACAGGATAAATTGAAGGTATATAATCCACTTTGGGAAATGGTCACTAACCTGGAGGCATAGATTTATGTGAATTGCAGGATGTGGATTGAGAAAAAATTAGATTGCAAGGGATGAATACTGCCTGAAAGAGTGGGGGTAAGCACAAGGCATAAAATCACAAGGGGAATAGATAGAGTGAATGCAGTCTTTTACCCAGAGTAGGGGAATCAAGAATCAGAGGACATAGGTTGAAGGTCAGAGGAGAAGGTTTTGATAGGAACGTAAGGGGCAGCATTTTCTCGTAGGGTGGTTTAATGGAACGATCTGCCAGAGGAGGAAGTGGAGGCAGATACTATAACATGTAAAATAAATTGGACAGGTACAGGGATAGGAAAGATTTAAGGGGAAATGGGCCAAATGCAGGCAAAAATGGAGCAAGTGGATCGAAGGGACTGTTTTTGAGATGTATAATTCTATGAAGAAATATGCAAATAAATTTCAGTTCAAGGTTTAAGCCGGATCTTGCATGCAGCTGGATCCAAGCATTTGTTGAAACAGACTAGCTACTCATTTGTTCACTTAAACAGAAAACTAGGGTTAATATACAATTTATAAAAGGAAACCTTTTATTAATAATCGGCCATTATAGATATATCCCCATAAATTCTAAAACAAAATTTGTGACGTAGCAGATAAAGTAATTGAAGTTTTATATAAAGCAACATAAAAAATTTATCATTTATGTTACTCACGTTAATTCTTCAAGTGTTTGTTGTACTTCTCGTAGAGTATCAGCATCCATGTTATTAGTCAGTTCCTTTCGGTAACGTGCAATAAATGGAATGGTGTTTTCTTCTTTGAAAAGTTGAATAAGATTTGCACATACCCATCCCTCTGTGCTGGTCCGCTCAGACAGCATCTAAAAGCACAATGTTACAGCAAAGTGTATCATGGGTTATACTGCTAACATTTTTCCTGTTATTGCTCGCAGCTGTTCAGAGAGGTTCCCAGTCAATAAAAAGGATACAGCACAGTATAAAAAGTTAGCAGCACAGTATTTAACCCACCAGACTAGAAATCTAGGGAACTTCATCGTAATTCAAAAAAAACTACCATGCAGCTGTGGAATTTAAATTAAAATTAATTGTATTTTGAGAGGGAACAGAACACTAAAAAAACTATTGCTCTTCTGTTAAAACCACATGTGGAAATTTAAAGAAAACAATTTAACAACGAGGGTAAAGTAAAACATTCCATTAACATTTTCACCCATTACAGACTGCATTAAACTGAATATATTCCATAAATTTAAACTATAATTCCATACTATCAAACTTTTGTTACAGAATATTAAAATTCTGATTGATGATGAAGAACGGAAAATCCAAAACTTCATTAGAACTTTGTTAGGCAACCCCATGTAGGTAAATGAGACAACTAATGCTCAGAGAAGCTAAATCTGGAATGTCTTTCGAGAAAGACAAAGGAATATATACAAACATACGTGAAAGTTACAAAGTGGTGGAGTAAGTCAGCATCTCTAGAGGACATGGATATGTGACATTTCAGGTTGGGACTCGTCTTCAGTGTGAAGAAAGGTCCGAAACCCAAAACGTCCATATTCTGTTCCTCCAGAGATGCTGCCTGATCTGCTGAGTTACTCTAGTCTAGCACTTTGTAATCTGTGCAAGATTCCAGCATCAGGTGTTCCTTATGTTGACATTAATGTATGTCAATGTCATACCAATATTAGCAATTGTATTCATGAGAATTATCAATGTATGAAAGAGACCTCCAAATTGAAAAGCTGAGGCAATATGGTTGAATGCCCTTTCTGAATATATCAGTGCAATATGAAGTGAATGGCAAGGCTCATCTTGATTGATTTTCTAAACCAAGGATATTAAATGCTAAAGATAACAAAAGTGCCCGTACAGACACGAGCAAGAATTATTCAAAAAAAAAATAGAAGAATGTTCAAACGTAAAACAATAAACTCCTTGCCAAAACACAAATTTTATGTATTATACCTAAACAGGAAGAGTACGCACCTGAACTACGTTCCAGTTCATTTGCATGTCCCCAATCTCCACATTTCCTCTTTGGAGTTTTACTGGTTTCCCATCAGGGTTCTTTTCAGTTTTCTGTTTTTTTAAAGCAGGCTCCTCCCATGTAAAACTCACAGATTCTTCCTTGATTTCTGATTCATTCAACTGCATGCTAGTTGACGGCTGTTCAATTTTAACCTGGCAGTGTCCAATTTCTTTCTTGACTCGCGCTGAAGTTTTCTGAGGCTCTCCCTTTTGTTTCATACTTCCTGCATCCTGTTTACTTTGTGAGGATAATATATCTTCATTATTATTCAAAACTGGCAATTTTTCCTGTGGGATAAATAACATTTAGGAGTCATCCTCAAAAGACAATTTGTTTTATTTTTCAATCAATCTATTCTGTCACTTTCAATAGTCAAATTGAATAAAATTATCATTTTACTTCCATATGATCAGTTGAATTACGTTAATGGCATATATTTATGTACTGCATGTTTAGTATTTTACTGGCTCTGACTTTAAGGCAAATGCCTACGAGTTCAGATCACAATTTAGTATTCCCCGTGTCCTTTATTCACTTTGACAATAGATTAATGCATCACCACGACCAATATTTTTGTTAAATGTGACATTAATAAATTTCGCACCATAATAACCTGGTCCACATTTGGTTTCTCCGCTGTTTTCTTTCTGGTTGTTTTAACTGCTGTTTTTCTGGCAGATTTTTTCACCGGTGGTTTTTTTGTTGCTGGACTTCCTAATTCTGACTTAATTTTCTTTTTAATAGTCACCATTTTTTCTGCAGTCACTCTTTTTGACTTCTTTGCAGCTTTACTTTCAGGTACCCATTCTTCTTCAGAGTCATTATCAGAAGTTCTGTGCAATAAAAACCAATGGTAAATCAATGGAAATTAGTCTCAAATGGAAGAATATTTTTCATTTGATAAAAACAAAAATCACAAAGAAAATTAGGGGATCACAGAAAATCAAAACGTCAACACAGGGCAAAAGAGTTGATTCAAATATTTAACCTCCCTACAGGCCAGGAGAAGCAAAGGCCCCTCCCTACCCCCACCCCATTGCTGTTGGAATGAAGATCTGTGTCTTCGCCTGATTGAAGATGAACACAAATAAAGCAATAACACTGAATTGTCCAGGTGGCTTCGACACTAAAGCAAATTAGGAATGTAAGAAAGCTAAACATTTTAGTTTGCCCACAAAGATAATGAAAAGGCAATTCTCATCTCAATGGCACGGATTATGATTTGTGAATACATGTCATCTAACTTTACAAAATTTAAAACACAGGACTAAATATTTGAAGGTACCCTGTATTACAAATGCACCACAGAGTAATAAGAATAAATCAATATTCTCAACACAACAAAAAAGTCAAACATTTAAGAAATAAACTTACGTGTCAAGAAATGAGTCATCGTCTTCTGAAAATGGCCTTTTTTGGCACGTTTTCTCTGTGGTTTCCGACATCTGTAAATTGATTTGAAGTGGTATCATTTTAATATTGAAAAATATAGGTTCATATTAATTGATCAATGGCTGCTATCCAACCAGTACCAAGCCTATTCTAGTCAGCTGTTTGGTATAAACTTGACTAAAGTCTCACGAGAAACCTATGAAGTTTTGGCATCAAGCAGCATGCAATCCTAGAGCCAGCCTGACAACAGCATAAAGTAATTTCAGTTTATGTTCAGTCTTTAAGCAAATCATTTTCATGTGCACAAACTAATTTATATTTCTAACACACCAGCAGTCACTAGCATGTGCTACAAGGTAGAGATGTGGATATTCCACATTACCCTCAATGTTGAATAAACAATACAAGACCTAGGAATTAGTCATTTCTGCATTTTTATTACCTTGCTTCTCGCTTTCACCTTTAACTGACACCGGTAAAATCTGAAGTGTCAGTATTGCAGTTGAACAAAGAGGACTATGGAGGCATGAGGGAGGAGCTGAACAAAGTTGACTGGAAAGCGACCCTAGCAGGGATGACAGTGGAACAGCAATGGCAGGTATTTCTGGGAATAATCCAGAAGACGCAGGATCATTTCATTCCAAAGAGAAAGAATGATTCTAAGGGGAGTAAAAGGCAACTGTGGCTGACAAGGGAAGTCAAGAACTAAAAGAAAAGATGTATAACATAGCAAAGATGAACGGGAAGCCAGAGGATTGGGAAACTTTTAAAGATCAACAGAAGATAACTAAAAAGTCAATACGGGGAGAAAAGATGAAGTACAAAGGTAAGCTAGCCAAGAATATAAAGGAGGACAGTAAAAGCTTCTTTAGGTATGTGGAGGAAAAAATTAGTTAAGACAAATGTGGGTCCCTTAAAGACAGAAGCAGGTGAATTTATTATGGGGAACAAGGAAATGGCAGACGAGCTGAACAGATACTTTGGCTCTGTCTTCACTAAGGAAGACACAAACAATCTCTCAGATGTACTAGAGGACAAAGGACCTAGGATGACAGAGGAACTGAAGGAAATTCACATTAGTCAAGAAATGGTGTGGGTAGACTGATGGGACTGAAGGCTCATAAATCCCCAGGGCCTGATGGTCTGCATCCCAGGGTACTCAAGGAGGTGGCTCTGGAAATCGTGGACGCATTGGTGATCATTTTCCAATGCTCTATAGATTCTGGATCAGTTCCTGTGGATTGGAGGGCAGCTAATGTTATCCCACTTTTTAAGAAAGGAGGAAGAGAGAAAGCAGGGAATTATAGACCAGTTAGCCTGACATTGGTGCTGGGGAAGATGCTGGAGTCGATTATTAAAGATGTAAAGGTGACGCATTTGGATAGCAGTAACAGGATGGGTCCAAGTCAGCATTGATTTACGAAGGGGAAATCATGTTTGACTACTGGAATTGTTTGAGGATGTAACAAGTAAAATGGACAAGGGAGAGCGGGCGGATGCAGTGTATCCGGACTTTCAGAAAGCCTTAGATAATGTCCCGCACAGGAGATTAGTGGGCAAAATTAGAGCACATGGTATAAGGGGTAGGGTACTGTCATGGATAGAAAATTGGTTGGCAGACAGGAAAGAAAGAGTAGGGATTAACAGTTCCTTTTCAGAATGGTAAGTAGTGACTTGTGGGGTGCCGCAAGGTTCGGTGCTGGGACCGCAGCTATTTACAATATACATTAATGATGATTTAGATGAAGGAATTAAAAGTATCATGAGCACATTTGCAGATGATACAATGCTGGGTGGCAGTGTGAACTGTGAAGAGGATGTTATGAGGATTCAGGGTAACTTAGGTGAGTGGGCAGATACATGTCAGATGCAGTATAATGTGGATAAATGTGAAGTTATGCACTTTGGTGACAAGAACAGGAAGGCAGAGTATTATCTGAATGGTAGGTACACAAAAATGCTGGAGAAACTCAGCGGGTGCAGCAGCATCTATGGAGCGAAGGAAATAGGCAACGTTTCAGGCCGAAGTTTTGAGGGAGTGCAGCGTAGGTTCATGAGGTTAATTCCTGGGATGGTGTGACTGCCATATGATGAAAGAATGGAACGACCGGGCTTGTATTCATTGGAATTTGGAAAGATGAGAGGGGATCTGATTGAAACATAAGATTATTAAGGGTTTGGGTATTAGAAACATTAAGAGATTGGACACGCTAGATGCAGGTACATGTTCCCGATGTTGGGGGAATCCAGAAACAGGGGTCAGTTTAAGAATAAGGGGTAGGCCATTTAGAACTGAGATGAGGAAAAACCCTTTCACACAGAGAGTTGTGAATTTGTGGAATTCTCTGCCTCAGAAGGCAGTGGAGGCCGATTCACTGGATGCACTCAAAAGAGAGTTAGATAGAAATCTCAGAGCTAGCGGAATCAAGGGATATGGGGAGAAGGCAGGAACAGAGTACTGATTGTGGATGATCAGCCATGATCACATTGAATGGTGGTGCTGGCTCAAAGGGCCAAATGTCCTACTCCTGTACCTATTGTCAATGTATCGATGTACTTAAACATTTGAACTGAGTACTAAAGTTTTAGCTTATTTTATACTATTACATTGTTGTTAGGTTTAAAATGTCACATACCATTGCATCACTCGTGGATTCCATCTACTTCAAAATCTTCATCAAAGAGAAAGAAAAACATTAGATATACATACTAATATCTCATGTGAACCTTAATCTCCAAGTATTGTTTCATCTTTATAGCTAACATTTAGTATTATGATCACCAATTATGCCAGCAACAACATATTAGGAAACCTAGGGTATCTAACAATATGCTATGTTTTTAATTCTCTTGACAAATAACAGCAAGAACCATGAGATGGAACAAAAATACCACTATAGTTACACAATCTGAATGGAATTCATAATATACAATTTCACTTTTTTGCTTACAAACGAGCATGCAAATAAACAGTCAAAAATATTAAATTGCATTTGCAGTTGTGTACAAGATAAATTTGGCATTACATGGTGTATTTACCATTATTGTGGCCCTTTCTGTAAATAGCTTGGAAATTAATAATTTAAAATCGAGCAAAATATTTTGTGGTCTTTGCAAGATTATAATCTGCCTAACAAGAAATATTATAAATTGACATATTACAAAAAGCATATGTACTCTGGGGGAAAAAAACAGTGAAACGTATATAACTGGTAACATGAAAGGCAATATATTTGGCAGACTTCTTGACTGAACATCTGCGGACCACAATTAACTTGGAAGATTATTTCTCTTTTAAGAGGTGAACTTATTTGAAATGTTGTGATTTCAAATTGTATTCAATTCAAATTTATTAAAATAATAGTCTCAATTTTTCACCAAATGTTCTATTCTCCAAATTTTGCTAAAATTCCTTTACTTTGGTGTGCCACTTTTTTTTAGAATATGAATGCATAGTAATGCCCATTTCAACTGCAGTTACAGTGAATACCAATACAAACTGTACACGCCAACATAAAAAACATATTAACCAGAAACTTGCAAAACTGACAATCCCTTCCTTCCATCCCAATCCCCAACATATTTTATACTCATCCTGCATTCATCAAAGAGAAAATTGATAGCACAGACAGAGGTTATTTGTGCATTTGGAGGAGATATCATTTGATGAAGTTAGCTGTTTTATGCTTCATCTGTCAAAGGGCAATGGGCATGCTCTCAATTATCTCTTCTAGCCTGCCAATCCAGTGAGAATTTTGAATTCTCACTGGATTTTCAGTTTCCTTTATGTATTTTGAATTTCCTTCTTGACTGTCCTTTGCCTCTTTTGACCCTGAACTCCAAAATTCTGCTCCTAAACCTCTCCTTTGGTCTAGTTTAAAACTTACTTCCTTGACCAAAATTTCCATCTCATCTCCTGGTACATGATTACACGACATAAAACAAAATGTGGCTGATAATGTTCCTGTGAAGTACTATATAAATTAAAGTAATTGTATTAAGAAAGTCATTGGAAGTATTAGGAAAGAACACACTATGCACAAGCTTGAGGGGAGGACATTGAAGGACCTCAGAGTATGGGCAAAGCTGCATTAGGTAACAGAATACAATATTAGGGTGGTTAGAAATGAATCCTTCAATGTGCAACCAATCTCTATGACAAATATGTTCAATGCTAACATTACTGATTTCACCATCAAAGTTGGAAATCTGGATTCACATTCACAGAGGCAGAAGATGAAAGGCTATTGTTTGGCAGGGTCAACAAAGGCATCTTCACAATTAATGTTAACTACAGTGCATTATACTGGTCATGTCTGTAAATAGTTTGGAACCGAATCATTTAAACATTGTTGTGGTCTTTGCAAGATTATATCAAGAGTGTTTAACACAACAAACTATGTAAACCATTTTGATGTGTTTTCCCATCAGAGAGCTGGAAGTTTGCCTTCAATTTATAGTGTTACTTACGTGTTGAAATGTCTCAAAGAGCATCATAGGGGGCATTAATTTTCAATATTTGGTAGAGTACGTTTAGACCTGGTTACTATTAACAGTCAAAGCGGTAGGTTTCAAAGAGCATTTTTTAAGGAGAGAAGTATCTCTTTGCACATCAACTCAGTCATATACACATCAAATTCACGCAGAATGAGCTGCCCAAAAGTTCATAATAATATCTGGACATATCTCCAAAAAGGGCAATGTAGAATTCCAAATTTTCAAAGCTCAATTATATCACTAATTTGACTGTACACACTCGGCAGTGTGTGCGCGGCATACAACAATAACTTTGATTGACATAATGGCTTTCATTGCAGCAAATCAACCTTGGATAGTTCACAGGAGAGTTATCAAACATAAACTGATACTAAGCCATAAAGAGACCCGCTTCCGATTGCTGCTTAGTTAAAGAGGTAGTTCCAAGAAAAACTTTGTAGGAGGAAAGAGGTATAGAGAAGGGGCTTTGGAAGGAATTCCCTGAGGCCCGGCACCCTAAAGAACAATGCCAACAATTAATAAGTAAAACACAGGGCGACAAAGAGTAGATATCACAGAGCATTGTAGGACTTAAGAGTTCAACTTTAGAATGAGACTTGGCCATGGAAGTACTTATAAATAAAATGTGAAGATTTTAAATTTGGAACTTGAGCTTAAATAAATAACAACAAAGAAATATTGTGAAGCTTGGAGATAGGTGTCAGATGAGGCAACAGGTTGTTCAATCAACTAATAGTTGCACTTCCATTTGTGCAGGAATCCCTTAACTGCAGCTACATAGCTTTATTTTTAAACATACTTTAAGGTATTGACCAAGAACAAATTCATAAATCTAGAGAATGAGCCACAGTACCATAGACCACAAAGATGTTTGTACAAAGGAACACAAAACAGAAAGAGAAATACACAGCAGCAATGAAAAAGGAAAATTTGGAAACACACAGCAACATCTGTGGAGTGAGATGTTGACATTTCAAAACATCATGCTGAAAATGTTAACTGTTTCTCTTTCCAGAGTCTTTCCAACATTTACTGCTTCATTTTCAGATTTCCAGTATCTGCTGTATTTTTTACTTTCATTTAGCTCGGCAGGAAATGTTAGGGAGCAAATTCCAAAGCATGAGCAGTTGAGTGTATGAATAATGATAGATTAAAATGGGATGTGCTAAAAGACAGAAAGAGTTCAGAGATTACAAAGGTTTATAAAACTGGTGCAGAGTAGGAGGGCTGTGACCAGGTAGAAAACAAATTAAATGATTCTAAAATTGAGGCACGAGACCAGAAACTTACTGTTTATAAATACTCATAGGCATAATAACCATATACCAATTACAGCACGGAAACAGGCCATCTCAGCCCTACTAGTCCGTGCCGAACAATTATTTTCCCCTAGTCCCATCTATCTGCACTCAGACCATAACCCTCCATTCCTTTCCCATCCATATACCTATCCAATTTATTTTTAAATGATAAATCGAACCTGCCTCCACCACTTCCACTGGAAGCTCATTTCACACAGCTACCACTCTCTGAGTAAAGAAGTTCCCCCTCATGTTACCCCTAAACTTCTGTCCCTTAATTCTGAAGTCATGTCCTCTTGTTTGAATCTTCCCTACTCTCAATGGGAAAAGGTTGTTTTCCCATCAGAGAGCTGGAAGTTTGCCTTCAATTTATAGTGTTACTTACACGTTGAAATGTCTCAAAGAGCATCATAGGGGGCATTAATATTCAAAATTTGGTAGAGTACGATTAGACCTGGTCACTATTAACAGTCAAAGCAGTAGGTCTCAAAGAGCATTTTTAAGGAGAGAAGTACCTCTATCAAGTCCCCCCTTAACCTTCTGCACTCCAGAGAATAAAGACCTAACTTATTCAACCTTTCTCTGTAACTTAGTTGCTGAAACCCAGGCAACATTCTAGTAAATCTCCTCTGCACTCTCTCTATTTTGTTGACATCCTTCCTATAATTGGGTGACCAAAATTGTACACCACACTCCAGAATTGGTCTCACCAATGCCTTGTACAATTTTAACATTACATCCCAACTTCTATACTCAATGCTCTGATTTATAAAGGCTAGCATATCAAAAGCTTTCTTTACCATCCTATCTACATGAGATTCCACCTTCAGGGAACTATGCACATTTATTCCTAGATCCCTCTGTTCAACTGCATTCCTCAATTCGCTACCATTTACCATGTACGTCCTATTTTGATTTGTCCTGCCAAGATGTAGCACCTCACACTTATCAGCATTAAACTCCATCTGCCATCTTTCAGCCCATTCTTCCAAATGGCCTAAATCTCTCTGTAGACTTTGGAAATCTACTTCATTATCCACAACACCACCTATCTTAGTATCATCTGCATACTTACTAATCCAATTTACCACACCTTCATCCAGATCATTGATGTACATGACAAACAACACAGATCACTGAGGCACTAGTCACCTGCCTCCAACCTGACAAACAGCCATCCACCATTACTCTCTGGCGTCTCCCATTCAGCCACTGTTGAATCCATCTTGCTACTCCTGCATTTATACCCAACAATTGAACCTTCTTAACCAACCTTCCATGAGGAACCTTGTCAAAGGCCTTACTAAAGTCCATATAGACAACATCCACTGCTTTACCCTCATCAATTTCCCTAGTAACCTCTTCAAAAAATTCAAGAAGATTAGTCAAACATGACCTTCCAGGCACAAATCCATGCTGACTGTTCCTAATCAGACCCTGTTTATCCAGATGCTTATATATTATCTCTAAGTATCCTTTCCATTAATTTGCCCACCACTGACGTCAAACTAACAGGTCTATAATTGCTAGGTTTACTCTTAAAACCCTTTTTAAACAATGGAACAACATGCGCAGTACACCAATCCTCCGGCACTATTTCCATTTCTAATGACATTTGAAATATTTCTGTCATAGCCCCTGCTATTTCTACACTAACTTCCCTCAATGTCCCAGGGAATATCATGTCAGGACCTGGAGACATCCACTTTTATATTTTTCAAAAGTGTCATTACTTCTTTTTCTTTGAATCTCATAGTATCCATAGCTACTCTACTTGTTTCCCTTATCTCACATAATTCAATATCCTTCTCCTTGGTGAATACCGAAGAAAATAAATTGTTCAATATCTCCCCCATCTCTTTTGGCTCTGCAGATACCTGTCCACTGTGTCTCTCTAATGGATCAAATCGTTATCCTTTTGTTATTAATATAGCTGTAGAAACCCTTTGGATTTACTTTCACCTTACAACCTCATATCTTCTTTTAGCTTTTCTAATTTCTTTATTAAGATTATTTTTACATTATTTATACTCCTCAAGCACCTCATTCACTCCATGCTGCCTATAATTATTGTAGATTGGCTTGATATTATATAGGGTGGAAGAAAACAGGCCGAAGAGTATCAAAAAGATAAAGTCTAGTAATAACAGGAGATAACTTCTACAGCTGAGCTGTAGCAGAGTCCCCATCAGATTATGTTACAACACTGGAAGTAGAGGGTGCTTGTGATGCCAGTTTGCGTAAGAATCAAACATGATGCTCAAATTAAGAATAATGTTCTTCAGATTCAAATATTCCCCAGAGGAAAAACGTAGACATGCAACGCACTGTGTGGCAATAAACAAATACGATTGTATCAATATCCCTGCGCTTAACTTGCAACATTTTAGTTTTGTTTACTATCAAAAGGCATAAATAGCGAGCTCCTCAAACACAAAACGCACGTCATGTTAAAGCGAATGATTGCAAGTCGATACTTTTCTGTGCGTGCGCTTTCTCCATCGATGTACCAGACAATAATCTATCCAACTTAGGGGAACCGGTCACTGTGACTCGTTGCTGTCTTTTTAAGTGATAGTGGGAGAAAGTGACGATTTGTTTCGAACAGCTTCCCCAGTGATTTAACGGGTTGAAAGTTATTGGAATCGTAAACACGAGTTTACGGCATCGGTGCACTGCAACAAGTTACAGGTGATTTCAGTCTGGAGCAAGCACCCGGCAGCACCTCCCTGCCTAGCCCGCAAAACAAAGCCCATGGCTGGTTTCTTTAACCAGGTGTTATCGGTTAGTGAAGGGGATGTCAGCACATGCTAAATCATTTACTAAACCGAGTGTTTAGCCACTGTTACTGCACTGGAAGACGTGATGCACACAACCCCCGCCTGCTCCCTCCCTGTGAAAGGCCCGCCGTCCGCCACCAGCCATTCAAACCCAGAGCCGTTAATGATTGTTAGTGAAGTACAGTCCGCACTGTTTAAAAAACACACACACACACACAATTCAATATAATGCATTTCCCAATGATTATTCCCCGTGAACAATAAGACTTTGCTCACTCTGGGTGAAGCTAAAACAAACATAAAAGATATTCTTCTGTCCCTAACCTGCGTGATGATGTCTCGGGGAAGTGCGCAGGCGCGCTGGCGGAAATTGCAGGCGGGGCTTGCGCATGCGCGCCTGCCAAAGGGTTGTCTGTGAGGTGTGAGGTGTACGCATGCGCGCCTCGGGCAGCCGCCGCTTCCTGTCTGTCTGTGTGTCGGCGCGTCGAGCCGCTCGAGCTTGCAACGATTTTCCTGTTCGCTTCACGTTTTACTCCAACAAGGTAGTTGTGGATAAAGGTTTAATTACAAAGAATAAATAACCCAAAGTCGGTTCGTAATAGTCCTCCTATTTACTTGTGCGCCAATTTTTTCTCGTCTTTCAAGATTCACAAAATACTGGAATAAGTCAACGGGACAGGCAGGCAGCATCTCTGGAGAGAAGGAATGGGTCACGTTTCGGGTCGAGACCCTTCTTCAGACTGAAGGGGTGTTTCGGATTGGAACCCTTCTGCAGACTGCTGCCACAACCAAAGATTATGCTCTGCTCTATAATCTTTGGCCACAACTACCGTACTTCTCCTTGGATTAGAGGCGTTGGGTTTCTTGAATTCTAAATTGCCTTTAATTAATTCTCACGTGAACCATTCGACTCGTCATTTTAAATTTCCTTTCAACAGACATTGCACGAATTGTTGGATTTATTTCGTCGGGTTTTTATTGTTTTAACCTTTGTCCTTCTGAACGTAAGATATGGACTTTTGGTGCTAAGACTCAAAGTAAAAACTTCTGTTGACCTTGTGAGGTACTTAAATACAAGATGCCGAGAGATCTTGACAGGGGAATCTCGAATTTGGTGTATTGCAGATGAAAACAAGGGATTGCTATTTTAAGATGAATGAGGTTAAATTGGTTGGGCTTTTGAGTTGGAATTTTTTCCCCCCAAAGCAGTCTTTGAGATAGATACTCAAAAAACAAGTTGGTGATAGGTTACCATGGTCAGAGTTGAGATTATAACTTAATCAGTTGTGATGGACTGGGAGAATAGGTTTAAATAAAAGAAGGGCTTGCAGATGCTCCTGATTTGTAAACTAATAATCTATCACCCAGTTCAGGGGTCAGCAACCGAATCCGGCCCGTAACCCGAAATCATCCAGCCCGCCGGCGTATTTTTTTCCTGTGGATGTCCGTCATTTAGAATCTTAGAACAAGCACAGACAGTGAACTACGATTCGCCGTGGTGGAAAGCAACTCTCTCGAAACCCTCCCTCCTTTCCACTCAACGGCTAATCAATGCGTGGTTTACAGTTGAGAAATGGAGCAGTGAACAAAGCGCTAGGAAGGGCATGAAAAGACAATAGATCGAGTCCAGAAATATTATGGGGCGACTGTACTTTCACATTTATCAAAAACTGGTAAAATGCTAATAGATTTATGATGATTCTAACATTAGTTATACTGTTATAGTAATAACAATATTTGATTTTTTTTTGTCCCAGCAAACCCCAATGGCTACAAAACGCAGGAAGGTGGATATTGAGTGCCGGATCTTCCAAGACACTTGGACAGAAAAGTACTTCTTTATACAGCACTTTGGCACGCCCACATGCCTCATCTGCCACTCAAGTGTAAGTGTGAACAAGGAGGTCAACATCAGGCGGCACTATGAAACAAGACACCCGAAATTTAGTGAAATTAGTGGGCAAGCAAGGAAGCATGAAGTTCATAACCTTAAATGGGGCCTGGAAAATCAAAATCTGATGTCCAAGATAAAAAGTGTAGAATCAGAAAGAAACACGTGTGCTAGCTACGCAGTTTCTAAGTTGATAGCAGAAAATATGAAGCCCTTCAATGACGGAGATTTCGTGAAAGAATGTTTGATGGCAGTTGTGGACATTCTGTGTCCCGAGATAAAGATTTCATTTTCAAATGTCAGTCTTTCTGAAAGAACAGTTGCACGACGAATAGAAGAAATGTCAGTGGATGTAAAAAAGTGTTTAAAGGACTATTGCCAACATTTCCAGTTCTTCTCAATAGCGCTCGATGAGAGTACAGATACCAAAGACACCGCTCAGCTTGCAGTATTTGTACGTGGAGTAAATTCAGCTTTCGACACTGTTGAGGAGTTAGTTCAACTGGTACCTATGAAGGGTACTACCACAGGAGCAGACATTCTTGAAGCATTGCTCAAGTGTACTACAGACATGGAGCTGGATCTATCTAAGTTAGTATGTGTCGCAACTGATGGAACGCCAGCAATGGTTGGAGAAAAGAAAGGTGTCGTGGCTCTGCTTCAAAACCACATGGAAGGCCTTGGAATTAACCACAAAATAGAGAAAATGCACTGCCTAATCCACCAGGAAGCATTGTGTGCCAAGTCTTCAAATTTGAAGGATGTGATGGACGTAGTGGTAAGAGCAGTAAACATGATTTTGTCTCAGGGACTGAACCATCGTCAGTTTCAACAACTTTTGTCTGAAGCAGAGGCCCAGTATGGAGACCTGCTCTACTTCTGCGACGTTCGGTGGCTAAGTCGAGGTGCAATGTTAGAAAGAGTATACGCTCTGCGGGAAGAAATAGCAACATTCCTTGAAGGTAAAAATGTGAATGCCTCAGAATTTCGCGATCCTAAATGGCTTTCGAATTTAGCATTTCTGGTAGATTTAACAGCTCATTTTAACAACTTCAACTTGCAACTTCAGGGAAGAAATCAACTCGTACATGAGATGTGTGGTCACATCGTCGTCTTCGAAACAAAACTACATCTGTGGGAATGCCAGCTTGAGAAATCATGCTACGCTCATTTCCCTAAACTCAAGGAGACCCAACCGACAGACACCAACACATTTGTGACTGTGATACGTGACTTGAAAACTGAGTTTTCTTCACGTTTCGCTGACATTCGCTCACACACAAGCGAATTCAGGCTGTTTGCCACACCGTTTGACATGGACATCGACAACGTACCAGAAAATGTTCAAATGGAACTTATTGAGATGCAGTGCAGTGATGTATTAAGATCTAAATTTAAAGCAACAGACATATCTCTACCAGAGTTCTACAAGAAATATCTTCTTGAAACTGGTATGTATACCAACTTGGTAGATCACGCGAAAAAAATGACATCAATGTTCGGCAGTACTTACATGTGCGAGCAACTCTTCTCAAATATGAAATACACGAAGAGTAAATTAAGAAACCGACTGACTGATGCCCATTTAGATGGCATCTTGCATCTGGCTTCTTCCAGCCTGTCACCTAATATTGAGAGACTGTCGAGCGAAGAACAACACTAAGTGTAACTGCTATGAGACAGACAAACAGACAGACAGAGAGCGGTGAGGGTAGTTTCTATACCAGTGTCTCAAACTAACTGTTATGTTCATTAGACATAATATTATTTAAATATATAAATATGTCAAAATTTTGTTGGTATGTATTCTTACCTCCATTTATTAACTACGGCGATAGATGTGGCCCGCCATCCGTTCAGACGGGTCCTGGTCCCTATGCAGAACAAGGTTGCCGACCCCTGACCTAAATGATAGCCAGGAACTAATGGAACACCATGGGGATCAGTGCAGAGGGCTCAATCATCTATTTATGTTAATGCCTTGGATGAAGGGATGGAGTTTATTGCAGCCAAATTTACTGATTATACAAAAATAAGTGGAGTAGTAAATTGTGAGGAGGCGCTAAGTCTGCAAAGGGATAACAATTAGGCTGAGGATGTAATGAGGAAATATGAAATTGATCACTAGGAAAGCAAGAGCCAAAAAAAAACATTTATTATGTAAACGAATGGGATGACAAATTGTGATAGTAGAAAGAGATCTGAGAGTCCAGGATTCAGAGACAATATGAACAACTGCTCTGCCCACAACCACAAGAAATTGCCGAGAGTCATGGACGGAGTTCAGTTCAACACATGGACCAACTTCCCCCACTTTGACTGCATCTACACTTAATGCTACCTCAGAGAAGTAGCCAACATAACCAAAGACCACTCGCACCCCTGGAAGAAAAAGGAAAATTACATTTATCCAACAAAATATGAGGTGAAACATTTGGGAGGGGAAACAAGCCCAGGAATTCATAATAAATTATAGAGTACAAAGAAACTGAGGAATCTTGGAGTTCATATGTGTGTTTTTACAATACTGGGTACCAAAAGTGTGACATCTATCTATATTTAAAACTGTGTGTGTGTGTGTGTGTTTCTGCCTGTCTTATGGTTGCCAGCCTGTGGGTGTCAGCCTTTGATTCGTTGCTACGCCAACACCAGACCCATAAATGCCCAGATTGTTTCCATTTCGGTAGATATTTCACTCCTCATTAAATTTCATTGTGTTTATGTACACATTTTTAAATAAAATCCTTTCCCCCCCCCCCCCCCCCCCCCCCCCCCCCCCCACTCACTAATTTTGTTACCTCCTGCTGGCCAGCAACCATAACGGCTGCTGGCACTCGCCTCAAAGACGCCATTTAAAAACAGACGCACTGCTGAGTGCTTGAATCTTCAGTTGGAGGACCACTTCTCCCGTGGGGTCTACGGGTAGGGAACGGCTGCATTGGGGGAGCAGACCCAACGGGTCTGCACTTGGTCTAGTCATACATAAAACTGAAGTTCACAAATAGATTATTTCAACTTGATTTAGATCAATCGAAAAACCCTCATAGCGGCAGTACATGACAGGGAGAGATTGTCAATGAAGTTTGAGAAAATTTCATTAATGAACAAAATTCTTTGTTTAACATGTTTTTTTACACTTTATGTTTGGTGTCCACCATAACAACCGTTACATGAAATTTAGAAAGTCATTTTTTTCTAAAGCTTGATAGCTGATTTCTTCACTTTTGCTGTTTTTCAACATACAAATGTACTTTCTTGCTATAAACATGGAGTATGTGACCAAATGAGCAGTATTCCTGTTATCTACTCAAACGTGCGTTACGCGTTCTTCCAGTGTTTCTTTTTTTGTAATTTCTTTCCCATGTTTTGAATAAACTTTATGGAAGTAATTTTCCATACATACTAAGAGACTGCAGGTACATAACTTGATGGAAATATAGCTACTGCAAAATGCTGGTGTTACGCGTGTAATGGTGGACGCCAGAAATATTCACTTATTTTGGCATGCAGCAGCTTTTTACAGAATCTTGATATTAAGGTTAATTATCTATTGATTTCTTCAAACTAGAACATTTTCAATCTCCTTGGGAAGTTCTTTGGTCTTAATTTACCATTGTGGTGTAACGGTGGTTACTCTAAAATAGGGTGGACAACAAGAGTAACCACCGTTACACTCTTTGAAATATGGTCATTCAGAGCACTTAATGCCAAATTCATCAAAAGTTTAGCTTATTACTGTGAAACATGTATCTCTGCAAAGCAACACACTTGAAAATGTTTTGAATTACAGTGAAATTAATGCAGAAATTGCCTCTATTTCATTGTGTCCAAGCACGTCACATTTTTGGTGTCCTAAAAATAGTTATTTTTGAGATAAACTGGTTGAATCGGGAAATTAATTTAATTGCTACCTTGATTTTTTATCTCAAGAGTAAAGAGAGTTTTATTGTAATCTCTACTATTTCTTCCAAATTTTGAGTAACATTCCCTGAAAAAAATTAACACCATACTACTTGAAACAATGGAGATATGACATTTTTAATGTTCTGTGCTGAAATCTCTCCAATATTGTAAAAATACACATATCCATAAATCATCCAAATTGACAGAATTGATAGTTGTAATGATTCAGACATCATGTAGAACACTTTCCATTTTAGCAACATATAGAACACAAAGGTAGGGAAATCTTATTAGAACTAAACAAAATGGAGAAAGAATATTTTCTGCAGTTCCTCGTATTGCAATAAAGGAAGCTTGTGGCCGCAATCGATTGGTGAAGGTGAAGTTTACAGGAAATCTGCCAAGACTGGAACATTTTGGTTATACCAGGCATGAGATTTCTCTGCGGATATCTGCAGATTTTGACATTCGGCAAAAAAAAAATCTGTCTAAGCCCAGCCCGGACTTACCATTGCGGAGCCTGGGATCTTTTGCCGAGGATCGCCAGTGTTGGAGCTCCGACCGAGGGACTTGTGGACTTTAACACCATGAAGCAGCAGTCTCCGGTAAGAAGCGGCCGACTGGTACCGATCCATCCCGACGAGAGGGCTTGAACAGCGGACCGTCGGCAATTTCTCCATTCAAAGACCCCGACCACGGGTGAACAAAGGAGGAAGATGACTGAACTTTATCGCCGTCCATCACAGTGAAGGATGTTGATTCCACTGTGGTGGATGTTTATGTTAAACTTTATCTTATGTGCTGTGTGTATTTTTGTTCTTTTCTTAGTTTCTTAGCTGTATGGTCACTCAAATTTCACTACCTTCATTGGTAAATGTGACAATTAAAATGACTCATGAATCTTTCAGCGAGACAGTGAGCCGCTGCGCCGATGGTTGAGTGCGTGGAAATCTGCTGAGTCGACTTTAGCGGAAAGCGTGTACCTGGGTGCGAACCGGCCGTCTTTTCATGCGCATCTCTACGGCTAGCGTTCAGCTCTGCACATGTAGAGGCAGCGTTTTTTCTGTCCCCAGGCTCACCGTACTGGGGTTGGGGCGGGGAGCACAGAGTTACGTAAACGGACACAACACTCACAATGCATTCAAGAGTCTATGTCATAGACACTACAATGGTTTTTTTTAAACAGTATATATTAAGGGTAAACAAGCAAGGAAATGGTGCCATTTCAAGGCATAATTTTCAAAGAATTATCAAAAAAATTCCTGTGTAAAGGATACTTCTCTCTAATTAGAGTAAACAAGCAAGAAACAGTTATCATGTTACAAGTAGATGTAATATAAAATATTTTCAATATGACAAGTGTAAACAAGCAAAGAGTTGGCATCATTTGTAGGTATGATTATCAAATAAATTCTGTAAATTAAGTGACAAGCAAGTAAAATGTGCAATTTTTTTTATTTTTTTTTAATATTTTATTTTATTAGAAGTAAGCACAGTCATATGGCACCAAAGTGCCTAATATATATTTTCATAATACATTTTATGTACAACTTCTTTTTTTTTTGTTACATTGAAAAAAGATGAGAATAAGAAAAAGAGGTTAGATAGTAAAGGATAGAAAAATGTGAAATATATAGTGTGTGAAGAAAGAAAACGAGTAAATGAAGAAAGTTGAGAGAGAAAATAGTGAAAAGAAAAGGAGATCATTATTTATAGTCTTGACCAACCCTCGTCCAGTCCTGAAACAGTTATTTTTTACAATTGTGTTGCACCATATGATTCCAAAAAAACGACGAATGGAGACCAACTCGTTATGAATTGGTCTGATTTATCCATTAGGAGGAATCGCATTTCCTCAAGATGAGCGGTGTCCAACATACTTGCAATCCACATTTTAAGCGTTGGTATTGATGTACCCTTCCAAAATTTAAGTATTAATTTTTTTGCTATTATTAAACCATAATTAAGGAATAGAATTTGAGATGCGTTCAATTTATTCCCATCTTCCATTACACCAAATATAATCATTTCAGTATTAGGTTCCATTCTTGTCTTGAATAATTTTGTAAGTATTTCAAAAATATCATTCCAAAATCTATAAAGTTTTATGCAGGAAACTAAGGAGTGTGTTATAGTTGCCTTTTGGGCTAGACATTTATCACAAGTGGCGGATATATTTGGATAAAATTTGTTCAATCTTGTTTTTGAATAATATAATCTATGTACAATTTTAAATTGTATTAGATTATGTCTTACATTAATTGAACAATTTGTGAATATATATCAGGTATTTTTCCCATTTAACCTTCGTAATTTTTATCATTAATTCCCGTTCCCACTCTTCTCTAAGTACCTCTGTCGATGGTAGGTCTATATTTAGAATACTATTATATAAATAGGATATTAATTTTTGTGAGTCAGCTTCAATATTCATTGCTTCTTCCAATAAGTCAGGAGTTACTTTTTGATATCCTTGTATATATTTTTTCACAAAGTCGCAAATCTGAAGATATTTAAAATATTGGTTGTTTTTCAATTTAAATTTTAATTGTAGTTGTTGGAATGATAGTAGGTTTCCTATTTCGTACATATCCCTGATCCTTCTAATTCCGAGACTTTCCCATTGGTTATATGTCTTATCAATAAGAGATTTTTAAACAGTATATATTAAGGGTAACCAAGCAAGGAAATGGTGCCATTTCAAGGCATAATTTTCAAAGAATTATCAAAAAAATTCCTGTGTAAAGGATACTTCTCTCTAATTAGAGTAAACAAGCAAGAAACAGTTATCATGTTACAAGTAGATGTAATATAAAATATTTTCAATATGACAAGTGTAAACAAGCAAAGAGTTGGCATCATTTGTAGGTATGATTATCAAATAAATTCTGTAAATTAAGTGACAAGCAAGTAAAATGTGCAATTTTAAGGCACAATTTTAAAAAATCACTATAAATTAAGGGTAAACAGCCAAGAAAGTAATTTCAAGGTACAATTATCAAAAAAATTCTGCCCCAGCCAGGGGTGTTGCCCCTTGGAATCCTATCAGGGGGCAATGCCACCTGGGCCCCCATCTCTCTTCCTCTTTTTTCATTTTTTTCCTGCCTCATGCCTATTATGAGGAAAGGTTAGCTAGTCTGAGGTTGTTTCCCTTGGAAGACTATGGAAATTGAGCTGTTTATAGCAGCGGAAAACGAAAGGTTAATTCCCTTAATAGAGAGATGAGTAACAAAGAAATCTGATGCTAGATGGACATGCACTTTTAATTTTAAATACGGTGCAGCGCTCAGTTTAGGAGAATTTGCACAAAATGTTGCACATATAAGACCACAAATGGTACTTGCATTGAAACAGGTTTAGTTTAGATTAGAGATACAACATGGAAACAGGCCTTTGAGCCTTTGCCAACCATCGATACCTTGTACACTTGTTCTCTGTTATCCCACTTTTGCTATCCTAAGGCAATTAATTTCTTTGAAATGTGGGGGGAAACGAGCACCCAGAGAAAACCTACACGCTACAGGGAAAATATGGACTCCATACTGATAGAATATTGGGTATTTTTGGTGCCTGACAAAATGGAGGATTTCTGTTTTTGCAAAGCCTGCTTGACATCTTTGGCAAAAGCTGCAAAGACCATGACGATCATATGGCTTCATAGTGTCTGTGGCCTGGGAAGAGGTTCAATACAGGTTGATGGCCAGATGTCCTCTAATTGATAATATGTATGAAGGTTTTGCAGAGGGAGCTAGGTCCTGCTGCAAATACATGCTCAGGATTGGTTGGGAGATGATGGGTTATAATAATGTTGCTAACTATGTTGCATGGTCTTTGCGCTGTTACTCGTGATTGGTCAAGGAGAGGGGCCTTTGCCCAAATTGTTTACTTTACCTGGTAGACTGTTTCTTTGCTTAATGGAACTATTTCCCACTAAGTGCTTTCTATCGCAACAATGTTATATGATATTTTGAGATTGGGTTAGGGATCTGTCAATGTATTTTGTAGCCCTTATTGATGAATGCCTTGTTGCCCCCCCCCCCCCCCCCCCCCCCCCCCCCCCCCTGACCTGGTGTCTGCCACTGTATTTAGCTTACCTGGCAGGTAAGTTACTGATAGCCAAATATGTCTTTCGACACACCATTGCCATATTATGTTAACCAACTTGTCGCATGATACCGATTTTATGCCGCCCATATGGTTAATGTAGACCACCACCGTAGTATTATCTATTTGTAACCGTACAAGCAAGTGATGCATATTTGTGCATATGCTTTTAAACCATAAAAGTCACCCAACATCTGTAGATAATTAATGCCCAGTGTAAGTGGCAATGATGACTCTGGGTTAGTCTATCTACTACTTGTTAGTGATGATAATAGGTTGAAATTATGCCAAATGTTTTTTGCCCACCACTGTAGTTATGATATTGCTTCAGTGGGTAACTTCATGACACGATCATAATGACCTGTGTCGTTTTGGTGCCTGTACATTTGCTCTTTGTAAGTTTTGACAGTGCAAAGGTCCAAATTGTGTAGCTGGAAATGCTGCTACCATTTTCCCAATTACTCTGTTACTTGTCGAATAGTTGGGAGTACATGGACCATTAATTGTTGCATGATTGTGCCAATTCAACTGTTTTGTCTCTTGGTAATGTTACAGTCATGTGGACTGAATTAATTGTGAAGCCCAAGCAGTCCATGATTGTGGATGGCTTCAACTTAGATTTATCTGGATGTAAGACAATCCCAGGGTTTCGAATAACTGTTTGGTAGCTGATACAGCTAACATAGTCAATTCCATGGTCTTGCCTATTTTTTTTAAGATATCATCAAGATATGCCATGACAATATGTTTTTGTCTTGTGAATATTGCCAGAGCTGGTTTTAGTATCTTGGTGAATAATCTTGGGCTGATGTGAATCCATTGGGTAACGCTTTAAATTGCCATAGCTGCCCCATCCAGGTAAATTTCAGGTATCTGCGATGACCCTTGTGAATGGTACTAAATAGTAAACATCTTTAAGATCAATGCTTGCCATGAAATATCCTTTGGAAATTAGTTGTTTGGCAGTAACAACCGTTTCCATTTTGAAATATATATACTTAACAAACATATTTAGTGAAGTTAAGTCAATGATGATGCGACATCCACCATCTTTTTGGGTTTAATGACGAATATTTGATACGAATTCCAAGGGTTCATGTTTTCCCATGATACCCTTTGTAATTAGTCTCACCAGTTCAGCTTGTTTCTCTCGTTTCTTTAACGGAGAGGGAAAATACCCTCTGGGGTAAATGTTGAACTGGTGGCAATTTTTCTAGTATGCATTGTATTTTGTATTAAAGCCATTGAGTATATACTGATCACTCGTGATAGCCTCCCGTGCTTCTTAAAACAGGTGTAATCTCCCCCCTGTTAGTATTAAGCCCCTATTTTCTATACGTTGGTCGGAACCAGACCCACCTACCTCCATGGTTATGGGTATTCTTCTGTTTCCTGCCGGTCCAACGAGTCTTGCACGTTGTCTGACGTGGCGGTGATGTTGGCGCATTTTCCATGGGGCCTGCTCTGGGCCCTGGCCTTAAAGGCTTACGGGATTGGCATGCAGGCCCGAGTGTTCACCAGTACCATGAGGTAGACCCTCCTGGTGGACGCATTAGAGGTACTGCTGACTGGAGTTACGTGTGCTCATTCCAGACCCTGCCTTCTTGCGCCGAATATTTTGGACACTTCGTCCAGTTTTTTAGGCTTGGTTTGGTAACTTAGCCAGATAGCTAAGAATCTGTGGTTGTGAGGTCGGCGTTCTCACAGTCCTGTAAAAATTTTTGAGTTGAGGGCAGATTTTATAACTTCCTGAGAAGTTGCGGAGCACTGCGAACAGTAGGGTCAGGTGTTTTGCCACACTACCCTGACCCTCTGGAAAGAGCATGCGAAAATGATAACCGACGTCAGGGATATCAAATTCATTTTAAGATATTTGAGTTTTTAAAAGCTATGCTCAATGTGCCCCCCAATAACTGTGGGCAATTTGAGTAAATGCAATTTAGGGAGGCGTGATGAAATCCAACACCTCATGACTACCTGTCTTGGAGAGGTTTTTGAAAAGAACAGGTAGTAAGCTGGCTGTCAGTTGAGACTGAAAAGCCATCTCGCAATTGGTGGAGCCACATAGCAGACACACAGCAGCTCTTCCTGATCCTGTACCTCAAGCATACTCCCGATGTTGTTCAGCCAGTGACCCCTCTTCTTGACCAGCCCAGTCAATCCCTCGACAAGGGAGATGGCCAGTGCTGTTAGGCACTGGAGTGGGAGTGTTAGCTCCATTGGCGGACTTGCCCCTGCTCCTGAGGTAGTCTCGCTGGAGTTTTTAGCTCCATGACGTTCCTCTGGCTTGGAGAAACAGACACTCTTGTTTCCTGTTTGAAGTGCTGATCCCATCTTCCGTGTCTGTCTCCAGCCTGAGGTTGGTCCTGACCTTGCTGTTAGAGGCTGTCTGCCGTTTTTCGGGTGGCATTTCAGCGGTTCTCAGGCGGCGAGTCTCCTTGTCGGGAGTCTGCAGGGGTGCCGGACGGTTTTAAATTTCCCGCCAGTCCGCTGCTGTTGGTCAGACAGCTGTTTTAGTGGACTGGGCATCAGCGCAGCACCCGTGTCTGTGGACCACAGCGTGTGCGGTCCCGTTGCCGCCTCTCCCCCCTCCACCGTCGGCTCTTTCCCTGGAGTCGAACGGGGGCCGCTTCCCTCTGCTGCTTTGCTCCCCCTGGAGCAAAAACAAACGCAAAGACCGACTTTAAACTGAAGATAAGTACTTACCTAACGTTCCTTTCCTTCAGGCTCGTAGCAGGAGCGCCTGACTCCCAATGCACCGCTGTTGCACTGCTGGCGTTAATGCCGCGCATGCGTGCTGAGCGGGTTCTTCACGGAATCACTCACGTGACTCCGAAGTAAAATCACCGCCACCGCAACGTTCTAAATGGGCCCGTTCCAGAAAATCCCGCAGGCAAGTTGATTTAAATGGCCATTAATTTACAGGTATTAAATTCTTTCCATTTGGCCTATAAACCCATGACAATGAGATTTAAAAATTATGTTATATTCTGAATTCTTGTGTGAATGTTATTTGGACACTTAGGCTATTTAAAAATGTTAATCTATTCTTAAGAAATGGATAGATGTTTAGATCTAGTAATTGAATTTTGTAATTAGCTACAAGTGCATAAACAACTAGATCCCAAGGTCGCTTTGCTCATTAATGGCAAAACCGTTTATCTCAACGTGGATTCGGGGGTGTGTTGCAATGTAATTTGTTTGGCTGTTTTCCAGAAGCTGAAAAACACAGAAACAATATCTCCAACAGTTGCATCACTTGTCTCGTTTGCTGGAACTCGAGTGCACCCTATCGGCCAAGTTGAGTTACGTTGCTGTCTCAGCCCACATGTTGGATTTTTACGCGGTACGTGATAATGTACCATCTCTACTGTGTCCCGACGCATGCATAGACATGGATTTGATTACTTTCAGCCCTTCTGTCTGTCCACTAATTACAGACTGTGATTTTACACATCAAATCCTAACACAATACAAGGATTTGTTTGATGATAAGCTGGGTAAGTTGCCTGTCAGGTACTCGATTACCATTGACCCTGAGGCAATTCCAGTTGTTTGTCCGGCTCATAAAATTCCCCACGCTATACGGGATCGTGTTAAAAGTGAACTTAACAGAATGGTGTCTCTACGTGTGATTCCTCCCGTAACTGACCCCTCAGACTAGATCTCCACAATGGTTGGCGCTGCTAAGAAGAACAGAAACGAGATACGGATTTGTATCAACCCCAAGGACTTATACACAGCAATTAAACTACCACGTTATCTAATGCGCAATGTGGATGAGATTGCTGCACAGATAGCTGAAGTAACTGTATTCACGGTGCTAGATGCCAAGAGTTCATTCTGGCAGATTTCGCTGGAACATAACTCCTCCAAGTTGACAACTTTCAGCACTCCATTCGGACATTATAAATTTCTTTGTATGCCCTTTGGAATACGTTCTGCCAGTGAAGTATTTCAACAAGCTATGGAGCAATTGTTTGCAGGCTACCAATGCTCCATCGTAGTGGGCGATATCCTCATTGCTGGAAAAACGGTTAAAGAGCACGATGCCAATCTGACAAAGGTATTGAAGTGTGCTAAGGCCATCCATCTCAAGCTAAATCCTCAAAAATGCAAATTCAGAGTGAATGAGGTAAAATACTTAGGCCATATATTTACCAAAGACGGCCTAAAAACTGATCCAGCGAAAACTAGTGCTGTCAATGAGCTTCCAGCACCCACAGACGTGCTCAGTCTGCAAAGATTCCTTGGCATGGCTAACTATTTGAGCAAATTCATTCCGGATTTCAGCAAAATATCAGCCCCCTTGCGCCAGCTCACACACAAAGACTCTGCTTGGACTTGGCACGAGCAACAACAGACAGCATTCAACACTCTTAAACGGCAGATGTCTGGTGCTCCTACTCTGGCTTACTTTGATCCTAAACTACCGATTACACTTACTTGTGACGCCTCACAACACGGGCTGGGCGCAGCATGCCTTCAGAATGATGGCAACGGCAATAAGCCTGTTGCCTATGCCTCGCGTACCACGACTGACACAGAACAACGATATGCCCAAATTGAAAAAGAGCTGTTAGCGGTTGTTTTTTGTTATTTTATATGACCTCCGGCAGTCCCCACTTGGTGAACAGCTTTTCGAGAATCATGATGATCGAGCTTGTCGTGACTGAAGAAGTCGTTGCGATCTCAGGCCACTTGCTATGGAGATCATGTACTGCAAGTAGAAACCGCTGGCGCAGCTTGCACCTCTCCGAAGATGTCGACTTGCAAGTGCTTCCATGGTTTGTCCGGCAATGGGATTGGCTGAAGAGTGGCAGGACGTGGTTTTGTTGACTTCTCGTTAGTTGTGCATGCTTCACAATTTTTTCCGAAATCTTCTATGCGACGATCTATTGCTGGCCACCACACTGCCTCGTGACACATTTGTTTCATCTTAACAACGGCCGCGTGTCCTTCATGTGCCAGCTGTAACACGCGGTGTTGCAGTGATTTGGGTATAAACACTCGAGTTCCGCGCATGACACGTATCGTCAAACACTCCAAGTTTGTGGCGTACCCGGTGGTACGGAATCAAGTCATCTGCTATTTCTTTGGGTCAGTCTGTCTAGAGATTCTGGTAGACGGTTTGTAGTGTGGCATCTGCTTTCAGCTCTTTCCGTGTTACTAGATTCGCCGTCGCGTGCAAAATCACCACGAGAACGTTGTCTTCGATGTCGCTTGAAGCATCGCTATCACGTGTGCGTGCGGGTGCCACTGTTGGGATCCGACTGAGCATGTCTGCGATGCTAAGGCCTGAACCTGCAAGGTATTCGACTTCGAAGTTGTACTGATGAAGGCGATCGGACCATCTGTAGATCCGGTGCGGACGATGTCCTGAGCCTGACGTGTCCAGTAACATAGTTAGCTCTTGGTGATCCGTCCGGAGAGTGAATTGTCTCTCATATAGGTATACGTGCCAGTGTTCACACGATTATATGCACGCTAATGCTTCGCGTTCCCCGGTGGAGTACTTGCATTCTGTTAGAGTAAAGGGATGCAAATATGATCGGTCGTTCGCTTCCATCGATGCACAGCGACAAAACTGCTCCGATCACGATACTGGAAGTGTCTGTTGTGACGTACGTTTCAGCACTTGGGTTGAAGTGCGCGAGAACAGGCGGAGATGCTATTTCGTCTTTCAGCATGTTGAGCGCGATGTCTTGCTCACATGTCCATTCCCACGCTATGTGTCTTTCCATAGCAGCTTCTGTAGCGGTTCTGCGATCTGCGCGTACTGTGGCACAAACTTGCGGTAGATGTTGGTGGTGCCCAGAAGTGAAACTAACTCTTTCACATTGGTTGGGGTGGGGAGCTCGTTGATGGCTTGGACATTGTCTTAAGTAGGCTCAAACTCCAGTCAGTCACTCTGTACCCAAGAAAATCGATCTCGGATGCTGCAAATGTACACTTTGCTGCGTTGAGCATCAAGTTGTGTTGCGCGAGACGGGCTAACACTGCATCCAGACGTCGATAGTGTTTCTCTTTGTCCCTGCCATGGACGACGATGACATTGTCGAGGAGGTTGAGTGTTCCGTCAATGCCTGACAAAACCGATGCCACAATTTTTTTTAATGCGCAGGGCGCTGAGCACAGTTCATACGGCATCCTACAGTACTCAAATACTCCTTCATGTGTGATGAATGCTGTCAAATGCCGACTGCGTACAGCTAGTGGTACCTGAAGGTAGCTTCGGCGCGTGTCTAGTTTTGTGAACACTTGAATCGTGGAATGACGCAGATAGCTCGTATTGTTCGCAGAGGATATTTGTCTGGAATGATGGCTTTGTTGACCGATTTGAGATTGATGCAAAGTCTGAGTTCACCGTTCTTGCATCGCGCGATGACAAAATTCAATATCCAAGGGGATGAATCGATGCGTTCAATGATATCATCATTTTCGAGTCGCTTCAGTTCAGTTGAGACTTCCGAGCGAATTGAAAAATGGTAGATGCTGTAGGTGTTGTGAAACAAGTGGGACTGATGTGTCTACATGAGGTGTGTGGCAGTACCCTTTAACTACCCCAAACTGGAGAAAAGGGCTTTATGCCCATAGTCTGCGTTGCTGATCACATTGATGTTTGTGCCGGTTGAGTCCTGAAGCTTGATCAAACAAATTGACTCCCATTAGACACTTTCCTTCCGCAATGTAGAATGTGAAGTGATCAAGCTTGACTCCTTTGTAGCAAACAGGAACTGTCACTAGCCCTATAGTGGGGTATGGTTGAACCATCATAAGAGCGAAGAGTGTCCCTCGGGGGAGCAAGTGGGTAATCCGAATAATACCTATTGTAGAGGTCTACGCTCAAAATAGAAACCTTCGCCCCCGCATCTATGAGAAGCGATACCAAGGACCCAGCGATCTCAACCGTACAGTCTTTGAAAGCACCTGTTGACCGAACATCCTGGTCAGCTCTGTCCTTTATGGAGTATACGTTGTGTACACCCGGAGATCCATCATCTACATCGAGGACAGATGACGCATTCTTCTTCGACGACCGGCAGACTCTCACGTAGATTCAGCTTTGAACACGCATTGCACCGTTTACCATAAGCTGGACATTCCTTGGGAGATGCGGAACTGATTCCGAGAAAAACGTACATATAAGGGCAGAGCCCTCTTGTGATGACTGTAAGGACAATCTTACATAGATACAACAGTGATGCCAAGAAAGATGAGTCGGATAAAAAGATCAGGTAACAAATCTCCCTTGGAAAAGCCAATGCCAACCATCCAGAAAATTATTCAGTTGCAGGAGAAAGCTTCTGAAGGGGATATAAGATTATGGAAACAGCTTGGATGTAGAATAGATTGCATGTCGGGATTGTGAGTTACTCCAGCAGGGCAGACTTGTATGATAGATCCTCTTACAGTTTGGATTGTGGAGTGTGTGCATTTTGCGACTCACTGTGGAGCGAGAGGAATTGATGCTACTTGGTGATATCTAAGATTACAAACTTTGGCCCAAAAAGTGAGTAGCGGTTGTATTATTTGTCAGAAGTATAATACTGGGAAAGTAGTAGGTTATGAAGATGAGAAAACACCTTTACTCTTCAGATGGATTATATCGAGCTATAGAAATGCCTGGGATATAGATATGTACGTGATTTTCGATGTATTCAGCAGATGGATCAACGCCTATCCAACACTTGATAACAAAGCGGCTACTGTTGTCAAGGTGAGAAATTATCCCTAGAATCGGTGTCCTAATTCAGCTTAGTTCTGACAATGGTCCTCATTTTATTGGCCAAATTAATAAAGAATTCTATGAACAGCTGGGTATCCAACAGCAACTACACTGTGTTTATTGACCACAGGCTGCTGGACTTGTAGAAAGGGCAAACCAGACCCTGAAAACTAAATTAGCTAAATTGAATGCGGAGACAGGAATTGGTTGGACCAAATTACTCCCCATTGCTTTGTTTCAGATGCGTGTCACGCCTGCAGGGAAATCGAGACTGAGCCCAGCTGAAATTATCTATGGACGACCTTTAAAAACCCCTTGGAACAAAAATTCCATAAAAGTCATAAACTTCCATCACATGACTACGGAGATGACGATTACGTTCTGGCCTTGACTCGGGCACTAATGGATTTGCATTCTCGGGTGCAAGCAGCATATAGTGAATTGCCTCTTTTGCTATCTTCCATTAAAGTCAAGCCTGGTGACTATATACTAGTGAAGAATAGGGTAAGGAAAGGTTTGGAGGTTCGGTGGGAGGGACATTGCCAGGTTCTGACAATTCCAACAGCGGTTAAGGTAGAAGGAAAGAATGCGTGGGTTTATCTTCACCATTTTAAGAGTATTATTGAGAGAATAGGCTGCTAACTTGTTTTCGTCAAGGAGTTTCTTAGATAGCATCGTACCCATCAAGAGTCAAGAGTACGTTCAGCTAACAAAATGGACAAAGGGGATTTGTGCCCATGCAAACTCGGGAGATGGAGACTCGTTAGTCAGAAATCATGAAACTATGCCCATATGAACTCGGGAAGTTACTTAGAGTTCTGATCAATTACATCGACGTTGTTGTTAAGTTGTATATCAGGAACCAGGAACCATGTCATATTATTATTTGTTATGATGTATGATAAAAGAGGGGAATGATAATATTGGGCATTTTAGGTGCCTGACAAAATGGAGGATTTCTGCTTTTGCAAAGCCTGCTTGACATCTTTTGCAAAAGCTGCAAAGACCATGAGGATCATTGCTCCAGAGTGTCTGTGGCCTGGAAAGAGGTTGAATACAGGTTGATGTCCAGATGTCCTCTAATTGATAATATGCATGAGGTTTTGCAGAGAGAGCTAGGTCCTGCCGCAAATGCATGCTCTGGATTGGTTGGGAGATGATGGGTTATAATAATGTTGAAAATTATGTTGCATGGTCTTTGCACTGTTACTCGTGATTGGTCAAGGAGAGGGGCCTTGCCCAAATTGTTTACCTGGTAGAATGTTTCTTTGCTTAATGGAACTGTTTCCCACTAAGTGCTTTCTATCAAAACAATGTTATATAATATTTTGTGATTGAGTTAGGGAACTGTCAATTTATGTATTTTGTAACCGTTGCTCCCTTCCCCCCCCCCTCATGTATTTTGCGCCAAGAGTCCATGAAGGTATAAAAGAGGGTAGGCACATGAGAGTGTGCCTATCTTCTGGGATAGTACATGGACTGTGCTGATCTTCTGGAGTTCTACTCGCACGCTGAAGAGCTTGAACGAGTAGAGACAAGGCTCGGACCCACAGTGTTGGACTAGGTATCGTATTAAAGAGAGTTGATTACCAGTGCTTGTATTTGGTGTTTGACTGAACCAAACGAAGGGGGTAAGATTAGGACCGGAATTACTCTGCCAGGCCACTGTGCTGCCCTAAATGGGCTTTAAAATGGAGATCTTGAGCATTGGTTAAATCAGGTCTTATGACCTGGCTAAAGTCCATTTGTACCCCTTTAATACAATTTCCTTGATGTTAACTGCACCCTCCATGCCCATCTTTCCATCTTGATGTAGGAAGTTCAATAGATTAACCACCCTGTGGATGAAGAACTGAGGTTTTGGATTTAGTTCTGGACTCTTCAAGTCTTAGGAACATTCTCCATTCATCGCGCCTATCTGAACTTGTTAGAATTTTATATTCATCAAAACCCAACTGTGTAGAGTAGTGGACTAATTGATCCAATCTCTGACATCTAGAGCAGCGATAGAGGTTCACCTGCACCTCCTCCAACCTCATCAATTGCATCCGCTGCTCTAGATGTCAGCTGATCTATATCAGTGAGACCAAGCGTAGGCTTGGCGATCGCTTTGCCAAACACCTCCGCTCGGTTCCCAAAAACCAACCGGATCTCCCGTTGGCTCAGCATTTCAACTCTCCCTCCCATTCCAAATCCGACCTATCTGTCCTGGGCCTCCTCCATGGTCAGAGTGAGGACCACCGGAAATTGGAGGAGCAGCCCCTCGTATTTCGCTTGGGCAGTTTGTACCCCAGCAGTATGATCATTGACTTCTCTATTTTCAGGCAGTCCTTACTGTGTCCCCTTCTTAGCTCTCTCTCTCTCTCTAGCTCACTGGGCCCCGCCTCTTCCTTTCTTCTTCCCGCCCCCCTCCCCCCGCCCCCCCCACACATCTGAAGAAGGGTTTCGGCCAGAAACGTTGCCCATTTCCTTCGCTCCGTAGATGCCGCCTTACCCGCTGAGTTTCTCCAGCATTTTTGTTTACCTCATATTTCACTTAGGTAGCTTACACCCCAGCGGTATGAACATTGACTTCAAATAGCCCTTGCTTTCCCTCTCACTCCATCCCCTCCCCCTTCCCAGTTCTCCCACCAGTCTTACTGTCTCTGACTGCATTCTATCTCTGTCCCGTCCACTCCCCTGACATTGGTCTGAAGAAGCGTCTCGACTTTCATAAGTGGGCGGGACAAAGATAGAATGTATTCAGAGACAGTAAGACTGGTGGGAGAACTGGGAAGGGGGAGGGGATGGAGAGAGAGGGAAAGCAAGGGCTATTTGAAGTCAATATTCATACTGCTGGGGTGTAAGCTACCCAAGCAAAATATGAGGTCATGTTCCTCCAATTTATGCTAGGTCTCACTCTGACAATGGAGGAGGTCCAGGACAGAAATGTCAGATTGGGAATGGGAGGGGGAGTTAAAGTGCTGAGCAACCGGGAGATCAGATATGTTAAGGCGGATTGAGCAGAGGTGTTCAGCGAAACAATCACCGAGCTTGCGCTTGGTCTCGCCGATGTACAGAAGTTGACACCTGGAACAGCGAATACAGTAGATGAGATTGGAGGAGGTGCAAGTGAACCTCTGCCTTAACTGAAAGGACTGTCGGGGTCCTTGGATGGAGTCGAGGGGGGAGGTAAAGGGACAGGTGTTGCATCTCCTGTGGTTGCAGGGGAAAGTACCTGGAGAGGGGGTGGTTTGGATGGGAAGGGATGAGTTGACCAGGGAGTTGCGGAGGGAACGATCTCTGCAGAAAGAAGAACAGGTTGGTGATGGGAAGATGTGGCCAGTAGTATTTTCGTCACAAGAGCATTTAAGCATGGTTATTTCATCCTGGTGTATCCAGCAACACCAACCTGTTACAAATACATTTCAAATAATTACAGTATAAATGATACAGTGTTTATAGTTAAAAGATGATACATCAGGATATCATTCCTTAACATGTAAACCATGTAACATGAAATCTAACTTTGTTCCAGGAAAAAGTATATTATTCTAGCCTTTGGGAACTTTCCCACTGTATCGAGGAATCAATATAAAATCCTGTAAGAATGTTTTCATGTCTTGAATGTGACTTTTTTGCCAAAGAAATTGCTACATATGGTAGAAACGAATCCCATCGAATACCTGTTCAGTGTAGTTTAGAATATACTTTTAGAATATTTAATAACAGTTGCCGTGAGAAAAATAAAGCTTAACGTCAATGACAATTCATTAAAATTGATTCTGAAATGTTACTGAAATGAAACAAGGTTATGAAACATTGTTTTTTAAGGCTAACATCAAGAAGCCTTAAACATCAAGAAGACCCAGGTCCTACATCAACCACCCAACCAGCCGTCTACCCAGCCCACTATAAAAGCGGACGAAACCATTTTTGAAAGTGTTGACCACTTCCCCGACCTTGGCAGAATTCTTTCCTCAAATGCTGACATCGACTCCGAGGTCAACCATCGCCTGAGTTGTGCCAGCGAAGCCTTCGCCAGACTCAGGAAAAGAGTCTTTGAAGACCGAGACCGAAAAAGGCTCAAACAAAACTGCTGGTCTACAGAGCTGTTGTCCTCTCCACCCTGTTGTATGGAGACAGGCCATGGACCACCTACAGCAGGCACCTGAGAGCCCTGGAACAATACCATCAAAGATCCTTACGATAGACATCTGAGGATCAGCTGGGAGGACAAATGCGCCAACATCAGCGTTTTGGAGGAAGCCAATATGTCCAGCATCACCACCACAATAATGCAGCACCAACTTTTATGGACTGGCCATGTCATCCGCATTTCAAACACACATCTCCCTAAACAAATCCTGTACTCTCAACTGAAGGAATGTCGGCGAACCCCGAGCGGGTCAAAGAAATGCTTCAAGGACAACATCAAGAACAGTCTGAAGAAATGCCACATCACATCAAGCAACTGGGAGCACATTGCACTGAACAGGCACTCCTGGAGGAAATCCGTGCAGGAAGGAGCTGCACTTCATGAAATGGAACTACGCCGTGTCGCAGAGACAAAGCGACAGCACCGTAAGGAGAGAGACAAGGGGGCTCAACGAGTACCAACCACCGCCAGTCTCTACAGCCCACGTTCCACCAAGGTGTGTGGATTGCGGATCGGCCTCTACAGATATCTGCAGACCCACAAGTAGATGACCCTATGGAGAGGAGAGGAGTCGTACTTGTTTTAAGTGACCGCCGATGATGATTTTTTTGTGACACTGGGAGGAGTGCTTGATCCTGGAAATATTTAGCAGTCCAGTGTTAACTTATCCATGTCATCCCATCAATACAACCATTTTCCAAACGCAGGAAGACGTATGGGCAGTCCCTGAGGGCTGATGGCAAGTGTGGGTGAAATGTCCCATGGCGGGACGTCGGGACGGGTGCGAGCCAACTCGCTCGCGAAGGCACTTTAGGGTGGATGAGGGCGTTCCCTGCTGCCCCGGCGCCGACGGCACGAACTCCACGGGCACCGTGAGTGGCGACCCATACACGAGCTCCGCCGATGATGAGGCCAAGTCCTCTTTGGGAGCAGTCCGGATGCCCAGCATGACCCACGGCAACTCGTCCATCCAGTCCGGGCCGGAGAGTCCGGGCCGGAGAGTCGTGCCTTCAGTGCTGCCTTTAGCTGCCGGTGGAATCTCTCCACCAGACCGTTAGCTTGTGGGTGGTAAGCCGTGGTGTGGTGTAGCCGCATCTCCAGCAAGCGAGCCATGGCTGACCACAGCTCGGAGGTGAACTATGGCCCCCGGTTTGAGGAGATGTGCGCCGGCACCCCGAAGCGAGCAACCCAGTGCGCGGACAACGCACGAGCACATGTAGCCATTGATGTATCGGCCAGTGGAATGGCCTCCGGCCACCGCGTGAAGCGGTCTACCATAGTAAGAGGGTGGGTGATGCCGCGGGACGGCGGGAGAGGCCCCACAAATGTCTACATGGAGATGGTCGAATCGCCGGTGAGGTAGACCAAATTCCTGCGCCGGTGAGGTAGACCAAACGGACATGGCGCTGGATTATTGCCGTCTGGCACGGAATGCAGGTGCGAGCCCAATGGCCAACCTGCTTGCGCAGACCGTGCCACATGAAACGAGCAGCCACTAGTGCCGTTGTCGCCCGGATTGATGGGTGAGCCAGTCCGTGGATCACCTCGAACACCCTCCGGCGTCAGGTGGCAAGGACGATGGGGCGCGGCTGACCGGACGACACATCGCACAGGATCGTCACAACCCCAAGACCGAGAGGGACATCCTAAAGGCAGAGGCCGGAGATGGCAGTCCGGTAGGCGGGCACCTCATCGTCCGTGAGCTGTGCCTCTGCCAGAGCAGAATAGTCAATTCCGGGCGCCACCTCGAACACGGCGTTGATAGCGGGGCGGGACAATGCGTCGGCCACCCGGTTCTCTTTCTCCTCGATGTAGCGGATAGATGTTGTATACTCCGATATGTAGGCCAATTGCCGCTGCTGTCGTGCGGACCAGGGGTCGGAAACCTTCGCCAGGGCGAAAGTGAGCGGCTTGTGGTCCGTGTAGGCGGTGAACGGGCGGCCCTCCAGGAAGTAGCGAAAATGGCGCACTGCCAGGTACAGAGCCAGGAGCTCGCGATCGAACGCGCTGTATTTCGACTGCGCACGGTTGAGGTGCCGGCTGACGAAGCCCAGGGGCCGCCAACCTCCGTCCGTCAGTTGCTCCAGCACAGCACCAATCGCCGACTCCGAGGCGTCCACCGTGAGAGCAGTCGGGGCATCTTCCCGTGGGTGCACCAGCAGTACGGCCCGAGCAAGGGCCTCCTTTGCGCCGTCAAAAGCTGCCCCTGCCTCGTGGGTCCATTCAACGTTCTTGTTCTGCCCACCCGCCAGAAGTTGATACAGAGGCCGCATGATGTGGGCCGCGGATGGCACGAAACGATGGTAAAAAGCCACCATGCCGACAAACTCCTGCAGGCCACGCACCGTGCATGGGCGGGGAAACCGACGGATGGCGTCGACCCTGTCAGGCAGGGGAAACGCGCCTTGCGCAGTCACGCGGTGGCCGAGGAAGTCAATCTCGGTTACACCAAAACGGCACTTGTCGAGGTTGATGGCCAAACCATGCTCGCTGAGCCGCTGACAGAGCTGCCGAAGGTGGGCGCAGTGCTCCTGCTGCGAGCGGCTGGCCACCAGGATGTCGTCCAGGTACACAAACACAAAATCGAGGTCGCGATAAACCCCATCCATTAGGCGTTGAAAGGGCTGCGCAGCGTTCTTGAGGCCGAACGGCATCCGCGTGAACTCGTAAAGTCCGAAAAGTCCAAGATGATCGCCGTCTTGGGTACGTCATCCGGATGAACCGGGATCTGGTTATAACCTCGTACCAGATCCACTTTTGAAAATATTGTGGTCCCAGCCAAATGGGCGGTGAAGTCCTGGATGCGGGGTACGGGGTATCGATCCGCTGTTGTTGCGGCATTCAGCTGTCGGTAATCCCCGCAAGGTCGCCAGCCCCCACTCGACTTAGGGACCATGTGGAGTGGGGACGCCCAAGGGCTGCTCGAAGGGCGGACGATCCCCAAGGTCTCCATTGTGCGGAATTCCCGCCGTGCCAGACGCAGTTTATCCGGCGGCAGTCGGCATGCTCGTGTATGGAGTGGTGGGCCGGTAGTCTGGATAAAATTCACCACTCCGTGGCTGGGGGTTGATGATCGAAACTGCGGGGTCAGAATGTCTGGGAACGCGGCCAAGATCCGTGCGAAGCGGGAGTCCACGGACGCCAGGGGCTGTCCCTCTGGTTGATACAAACGCAATGTGATCGGCTCCATCGTAGCGGCGTTGACCAAACGCTGACGCCTGACTCCACCATGAGGGAATGCGCCCCGAGCAATGGCTGGGAAACGTCGGCAATGGTGAACCGCCACGAGAAATGGCAGGAGCCGAACACGATCTGAACCATGCGCACTCCATATGTGTGGATGGAGCTGCCATTCGCCGCGGTGAGGACAGGCCCCCGCTTACCAGAATGAATGTCGGCCAGCGAAGGGGGCAGGACGCTGAGCTCCGCTCCAGTATCCACGAGGAAGCGGGTCCCGGAGCACCGATCCCAGGCGAAAAGGCGGTGAATTTGGCTGGCAGCCGCGGAGACTATTGGCAGCCAGCCCAGGCGTTTCCCGGGAACGTGCACGGCTGGCGGCATTGTCGTGCTGCAGCACCCCAGCGCTAATGGAAATAGCACCAGCGCCTCAAGTTTGTGTTACTTGGAGCTTGCCTGCTCCTGCTGGTGGAGCCTGCAGGTTGCTGGCGCTGGACTGCAGGTGCAGTACCCCTCGCTGCCGCTGGGGTGATCGTGCGGGCCGTCAGGCTGGAGTGCCACTCCTTCCACAGCTCCCCCGCCCCACCGGAGGAAATCGGGAGCTGCCGGAGTGACGTCATCAGCGCGCCTGCCGACGGCCAGCACGTTGACGTCATCAGGACGCGTCGGCCTCGGCGCAACCCCGTCTCTGCTGACGGCCCGCGCGCTGACGTCATCAGGGCGCGCAATTCACAGCGCGTCGGCGCGCCTCCCGAGGGCCCTGAGGTTGGCAAACGAGGCGTCTGTGAGCTGCAGACGAATGTAGGCCTTTAGCAGATGCAGGTAGGTGTACTCGAACAACAGGCATGGCGCGTGCCCATCCAGTAGAGCCACCATCTCCTTTAGGAGGCTAGATGGCCGTCGGTCGCCTAGGCCCTCCATATGCAGGATCCTAGCAGCATGCTCCATCCTGCTTGGGCCATAAATCTGGAGCAGGAGCTCCTTAAGGCCGAGGTATTTATCAGTATTTATCAGGCTGCGAGGAAGTTGTGACCTCTTCAACCGTGTCCTGGTCGAGGGTCCCCACCAGGTAATAAAAGCGGGTGGCATCGACCGTGATGCCCCGCAGGTTGAACTGGGCCTCCGCCTGCTGGAACCAGATGAGCGGCCGGGTGGTCCAGAAGTTGGGCAGTTTCAACGAGACCACGTCCAGAGACAGGGCCGGGCCAGCCTGTGAGGAGGTAGGGCTTTCTCTTCTCTCCATCATGACGCCAATGGAGCATCGGGGGTCACCAATGTAGTGCGTGGGTCTCAAAAGGAAGCACGAAGTCCAGTGTTTTGAGAGGCACCTTTTATTATGTTCCTCCCGGTTGTAGGGAAGACCAAACAAGAGAAAGATGGCACCCAAACCCCTGCCTTTAAACCCTCTGGCTAAGGGCCGCCTCCGGACTGAACCACTCCCGTGCCGAGGGGTTCGACAGTATGATGGCACGACCCTTGGGAGCCGCCACAAACCAATCTTATGTTGTAAACTAGGTACTGACAACCCCAAGAGGTAAATTTAGCTGACGCTGAACTACCTAAAGCAAGTAGTTCAGAGTACTTAAATGGGGCTCATGTTGTCGACCTCCCCGTGGTGAGCCCTGTCAACTGACCTCAGTCAGGCGAACGACAACATACAGAGACAGCAGCATTGCCACAGCTTGGCGCCAACCTGGAGCATGCGCCCGTTTTAGAGCGGGCACCTACGGATATCGAACCGGATGGCATCACCCTGCTGCAAACCTCTGCAAGAACTACTTCGTAAGAAGAAGTACTTAAATATATGCAGGCACGATAATTAGTGAAGAATTATGCCACAATTCCAAAGGAAAAATCTAATTCCTCCTGCATTTCGCTGGCCCGCGGCAGCCGGCAGCCTGAAGCCGCGGTCTGCAGAGTTCCAGCTGGCGCGGCGTCTGCAGCCCGGGATCCCTCGTGGGGGACCCGGGGGAAGAAGCAGCTTCCCCCGGCCAACTTCTACCGCGGACCCGGCGTGGACTTACCATCACCCCTGGAGGGGAGCTTCGACCACTGGCCCTGTGGTCTGCGGTGCTTCTGGCTGTGGCGGGGACTTTAAATCTACGACCGCCGGCCTGCGGCCTACACCAACCTAAAGCCGCGGTCTCCAGTGGGGAAGAGCTGACTATGGACTGGCTCTGGACTCTGGTCCCAACCACGGGGGGAAATGGAGGACTGGCCAATTTTTGTGCCTTCCACCACAGTGATGAATGCTGTGGTGGATGTTTGTGTTAAATTTTTATTGTGTATTGTGTGTTCTTTCTCATTGTATCGCTGCTGACATATTCATTTCACTTGCACTTTATGTGCAATGTGACGAATAAATCCGTGTTGTATTGTGTTGTATTGTATAGTGAACAATGACTGAATTACTTACAGATATTATCAGCATACTAAATTCAATCAACATTAATTTTCATACAACAAACATTATGGTCATTGATTGATAGAACAATAACTAGTTACACTCTCAGTTTAAAGTAAACGGTCTATTAAAAAGTTACTTGGAAATAGACATTAAATTAACCATTTAGTTTTCTAACTTGCCTTTTGAATAGCATTCAGTTTACAATCACTGTAATTTTGGTCAGCAAAGACATGAGCATTGTTTAGCATTTTACAGTTGGGTCTGATTTAGATATTTACCTTGATGTTATTAAAAAGTCAGCTATTTACAATATTACTGGCAGAATAGGGCTCTTTGTTTCTGTGCTTCAGCTGTGACTGGGTCACTTTGAGGATGATGTATGACATTCATTTATTGCTTGCTCCTTCAGGAGAATGCCTTTATGGCCCCATCAATTGATTGCCAAAGGTTTATAGCTTATAAGTTTCTTATTCACTGGTTTTCTTCATGGTTCAGGTGCTGATCTATCTTTTTACTTAAATTATTCTCCGGGTATGGATATTGCTGACATTTTGCTGTCCATCTTGAGCTACCCCAAACTATATGATCATAAACCTTCTTCTCAGCTACTGCAATTTGTATCTTTCTGCTCTCAGTAATATATGTCTATGTTAACGTGTGTACAAATATCTTCATCACAAAGTTTTAAAAATCTTCTAATTCCTTGGTCCAAAAAACAACTGTGTCAATTTACAGCCTATTATCATAATATGTATCGCAAGGAGGTGGAAGGAATAATCGGCAATATGAAATTGCAGTATTCAGCTCGCCAGTTCTCAGTTTTCAAGAAATGACAATGCCAGAACTTCCAGCACCCATGAATGTTAAAAAGTTCATGTAGTTGGTTTAGTTTATTGTCGCATGTCTACCAAGGTACAGTGAAAAGCATTTGTTGTATGCTAAACTGTCAGCAGAAAGAAGACTATACATGATTACAATCGAGCCATCCACAATGTACAGATACATGAGGATCCAGACGGCACTGGGCCTATACTCGCTGGAGTTTAGAAGAATGAGGGGGGACCTCATTAAAACGTACAAAATAGTGAAAGGCTTGGATAGAGTGGATGGGGAGAGGATGTGTCCACTCGTGGGAGAGTCTTGGACTAGAGGTCAGCCTCAGAATTATAGGACGTTCTTTTAGGAAGGAGATGAGGAATTTCTTTAGTCAGAGGGTGGTGAATCTGGAATTCTTTGCCACAGAAGGCTGTGGAGGCAAAATGAGTGAATATATGTGAGGCGGAGATAGATTCTTAATTAGTACAGGTGTCGGAGGTTATGGGAAGAAGGCAGGAGAATTGGGTTAAAAGGGAGAGATAGATCAGCCATGATTGGAAGGCGGAGTAGACTTCGTGGGCCAAATGGCATAATTCTGCTCCTATCACATGACCTATGCTGATAAATGGAATGTTTAGTGCAAGATAAAGTCCAGTGAAGTCCAACTAACGATAGTCCGTGATAGTCCAATGAGGTAGATAGTTGGTCAGGACCACTATTTAGTTGTTGATAGGATGGTTCAGTTAGGTGATAACAGCTGGGAATAAACAATTCCTGCATCTGAAGGTGTGCGTTTTCACACTTCTGTACTACTTGCCCGATGGGGTAGGGGAGAAGAGGGAATGACCAGGGTGAGACTCATTCTATGCACATGGCCATGCTGAGGCTAAGTGAAGTGTAACTGGAATCAATGGAAAGGGAGTTGATTTTTGTGATGATCTGGACTGTGTCCACAAATCTCTACAATTTCTTCCCGTCCTGGATGGAGCTATTCTGAAACCATACTGTGATGCATCCCAATAAAATGCTAGCTATGGCGCAGCTGTATAAGTTGGTGAGAAGTTGGGGATATACTGAACTACCTAAACCTTCTGATGAAGTAGAGGCATTGGTGTGTTTTTTTGTCCATTGCTTCAATATGGCTGGTTTAGGACAAGTTGCTGGTGATATTTACTCCTAGGAACTTGAAGCTTTCTATCATCGCTATTTCGGCATCATCAATGCATACTGGGATATGTGTACCACTTCGCTTTCTGAAGTCTGTCACTATCTCCTTTGTCTTGCTGATATTGAGAGAAAGGTTGTTGTCTCAAAACCAGGCCATGAGGTTTTCAATCTAATTCCAGCATGCCATTTCATCATTATTTGGTATCCGACCTGCAACTGTGGTGTCGTCGGCAATTTTGTAAATTGTAAATGAGAACTGAATTTCAGAAATGTGGTACGAATAACTGACCTTCGCATCTAGACTGTATGTCAGGCATCCCAAGGTCCCACCTTGATTATTGTGTATGGTTTTAGTCACCTTACATGAAGCAAGGATGCACTTACCAGAGCAGCAAAGATGCACTCATCTGATTTCAGAAATAGCCTTATTGGCATGTGAGGAGAGATTGAGTTGGCCGATACTGTGTTCTCTACAGTTTAGAAGAATGAGAGGAGCTTTTATTGAAGCAGAAATTGTTAAAGGAGAATGTCAAAGGTGATTATTACCTCGCTGTTGTTGCGTGCTTTAAAAGCTCATCCTGAAAGAACTCTTGCTGTCTGCCTGCAAGATGATCCTCTGTCTGTCTTGGACGCTGTTTGTTGCGACAAATCACTTGCAAGAACATATTGCATTGCATTACCACAACTGCCTGGAGTGGATGAATTCCTTCAGCTAACCAGTAAAGATTATTTTTCATTATTATGCTGAATAACAAGGATGTGAAATTCAATTTTACTGTTAAGCAATTTATGTGTAAAACAATACATTTGTTTGCTTGCATGTGTGCCAACTAACATATGATTACACTTTTTAGTATTTACAAAGGTAAGTTACCCAATGGCCAGACATCTGTAGCTACAGTTTGACTATATTAAAAAAAATTCACTTTTACAATTTTGTTTCTATTGTTAATTAAAACAACTTTTCTTCAAATCTTGCCATGCTAAAGAGGGGATTATAACCCATCAAGCGTAATCCATAGTTAATGGAGCAAATGGGAGATCATGAACATTTCATAATGGTTAATCCTTTGTGTCATTTTTTATAATAAGCACCCACTCAATTTGTGTGAATGGGTGATATCACAATTCAGACAAATACTTCGCTACTGGAACAGTAGCAAAGTATTTGCACTTTCAAACAGATATCAATAGACTACTTGTTGAAATAAAAATGAAAAAAAAACCTTTGTCAGGACCAAATATTGAGCCCATTCTAGAAACACAAGAAACTGCAGATACTGGAATCTGGAGCAAAACACAAAGTGCTGGAAGAACTTTGAGGATCATGCAGGATCTGGGAAGGAAATTGCTGGGTGATGTTTCTGGTCAGAACCCTTCTTCAGACCCATTCGAGACTTGAATCTGTGAATACTGAGATAAAAGCAGAACATAATGGAAATACTCATAGGTTATTCATATTTGCGGGAAGAGAAACAAAATGAATGTTTCACATTGAAGATCCTTATTGCATTTCAACTTGTGAATACTGTTTGACTGAAATTTGTACATGGGGTAGTTCACATTGCAAACGGACCAATCCCGCGATCACTTAAACAATGGGTGCAGTTGAAATGCATATACATCTTATACATTTTGTCTGGATGAAATAAGATGAGTTCAGTCTTTTGCATTCAGAATTATTATCACAATTGAGAATAAACGGTGTTGTGGGCAAAAGATCAACCTGTGCATCAAATTAGCTCCAATTTAATTTTGAAGCATATTGGCTCAATTATTTAAGTAACCCAGAGAACATAACGAAGAGAATAATGGGCGTTCAATTCCACCTCCCTCCTCCCGCCCCACGTATACCTGGTTTGATGTTCCTGTGATTACACATCGAGGGAATCCACGTCTACTTCATATGCACTGTATAAATGTCATAACCCTATCGTTTAATTAATTGAATGGACGTTCAGTAAATCCACCGACATGAAAAGGCCTTTGTTAATCCGGTTTGGTGTTGTGATTATATGAGAATCTCGAGTAATTCTTGAATGCTTTTCTGGTAGGGAGGGCGAACAACCTTGTGACAATTAAATACTTACATTTGCAAATTGCCTTTCAGTTTATATAAATAATCTACGAAACGCGACGTTAAAATAATTTCCTGCCCAAATATCGAGGTCTATTGCCATATTAGTCCTTACTAATTTAATTCCTGTTGTAATGACCAAACATATCATATCCTTCGGATAGCTCCTTCTCAAAATAAATTTCTTCTTTAACTCCGGTTTTGGTGTTGCTGGGAGACGGGTGAACTCGGTGCTTTGAGTTCAGTATCTGCATCAGCGTCTTCCGTTCGAAAGATTTCTGTTTCAGGTTCGACACCGGCAGTGGTCGCTGCTCACCAACAAACCTCGCCAGAGCGGCGATCTGGTCTAATTTTCACAAGGGCAGGTGATAAAATTGCTTCAAGAGAGAGCAAGTTTTCAAAGGAATCTGCAGTGATCTCTATTGGATCGTGTTGCCGACATCAAGTACGCAAGTAACATTCAGGCTTGATATTTGGTAATGCGTTAGTGTAATATTTTATAGAAAAAAATATGTGCCTTACAAATAAACTGGGTAATCTCAGAAGTGTGGTGAAATTTACAATATTTATGGAATTAAACTCAAAATCAAGGCGATTATTTTGCTATGTCATAAAGGGGTTACAGCACACAGAGAGGCTAGTTGGCCTTTCAGATATATTTGGTTCTGCAAGAACTATCCAGTCAACTCCAGGGCTGCCAACATTGGGTGAGAGTTGAGAGTGAGAAATGGCGGTGTCCCCCCTCCCACGGTAGGGAGCTTTTGCATTTTCAACTTGAAATTGTGCAATCTGGTGCATACTGCAGCAAGTCTTTTAACTTACACTTGAATGCAACGTTTATGCTTCAATTTGGATTAGGTATGAATGTTAGGCTAAATTACAACCCTAATTACATTCCACAGTAGAGACAGGCTCTGATCAACGTGCAGCACATGAATGACCTTAGTATATTCATGTGTGGAAATCAGATTATAATTCATGCTGTTATGCATTTACATAGAGAAACAAAAACATAGAAACAAGGCAAGAGGAGTCAGACTTCCATCACTGTTCCGCACAGATAAATCAATCAACCTACCCTTTGACTATAGAAACAAGACGAAAATAATGCCACATATTCAACCGTATATGGTTCAATTACATTAAGATATATACGTAAAACATATATATATATGGAAACAGGCCCTTCGGCCCACCAAGTTCACACCAACCAGCAATCTACCATACACCTATCCTACATACCAGGGACAATTTACAGAAGCCAATTAACCTACAAACCGGCACTTCTTTCGGATGTGGGAGAAACTGGAATATCCAGAGAAAACCCATGTGGTGATAGGGAGAATGTACAAATACTGTACAGACAGCACCCGTAGTCAGGATCAAATCTGGGCTGTGGTGCTGTAAGGCGCCACCTGCCACCCCATTAAATTATTTTTTCTGTAATATATTTATTACTAGACCAAGTGCAGACCCGTTGGGTCTGAACCCCCAACGTGCGGTTGGGGGGGGGGGGGGGGGAGGCGGCATGCAGCGTCACACACTAACTATCCCCCCCCCCCCCCACACTCACACTAATTACCCCCCTTGATATTATATTAATATTATTAATTTGCTCCTTTTACCCCATAACCACCCTATCAACTGACGCATAGTCCCCAACTTGCAGTCACATCTAGAGAGGGCGGGGGTAGAGAGTGAAGGCAGAGAGAGAAGTGGCAGAGACAGAGAGAGAGATAGAGACAGACACACAGAGAGTGGGGCAAGAGGGATAGGGGAGGAGGAGAAGAGGGAGAGTGCGTGAGGGGGGAAAGGTGAGGGAGGAGAGAGAGAGGGTGAGAGAGAGGGTGAGAGAGAGGGTGTGAGAGAGAGGGGGGGAGAGGTGTGGAGCAGGGAGGGTGGAGGGAAGAGGGTATGAGGGTCTGGAGGAGAGGGGGGTTTAGGGGAGGGAGGGAGAGTGGGGGGGAGGGGACGGAGGGGAGAGAGAGAGTGAGGGGGGGAGGAGAGAGGGTGTGCTGAGAGGGGGTGAGATGAGATGAGGGGTGGGGAGCAGGGAGGAGGAGGGAGGGTGGAGGGAACGGGGTAGGGGTGTGAGGCGGGGAGGGGGGTTTAGGGGAGGGATGGTGGGGGAGGGGATGGAGGGGAGGAGGGGGAGAAAAAGAGAGAGAGAGAGAGAGAGAGAGGGGGAGGGAGAGAGAGAGGAGAATGAGAGAGAGATAGAAAGAGAGAGGGAGAGGAGAGAGAGTGTGGAAGAGGAGGAGGGGTTGAAGAGGAGGAGAGGGGGGAGAGGAGGAGGAGAGAGAGAGAGAAGAGAGAGAGAGGGAGAGAGAGAGAGAGAGAGAGAGAGAGAGAGAGAGAGAGTGCTGTAGACATTTGTTCAGTGTCATTCAGAGCTCAGTGACAGAGACTAATTGACAGAGCTCCATCTTGCAGAGATTAATTGTGGCACACCTCTTCCTGGTTTTATAGCCCCTCCCTCCCCCCTGCCGCCAGCGGGGGCAGCAGAGAGAATGGGGAATTTTGTAAAAACATTAATATCTCTGTTATTTTTCATCGACGGGAAAAATCCTCGGCACACATGCGGCGGAGGGGGGCTCTGAGCGAGGTGGCCAAAAATGACAGCCGTAGGTGGCGGCGTTCTCTCGGAAATCGCAGCACAGAAGGCCAAAAGCGGTCAAGAACAGAGATTTAGTAATATAGATAGATGGTCACGTCAATAAAGATGAACACATGATTCTGATTTCTGCCTTTAGTTGGATAACACACATCTCCAGTCATTGTGTTTTATGGCTGGTTTTCAACCTCTTCAGTCTGAAGGTCTCGATCTGAAACATCACATATTCTTTCTCTCCAGTGATGCTACCTGTCCTGCTGAGTTATTCCAGCTGTTAGTGTCTATCTTCAGTTTAAACCACCATCTGCAGTTCCTTCCTACACTCTTTGTTAAGCGAAACAAGTCCTATTCTCATAATATTATTCACCTCAACTAAGTCTTTTCTTCACCTTAGCCCAAGATTCATCCCCGCGACTCCGGAGGTGATACCGACGCCTCCACTCACCCAGTCTGCTCCTGGCTCCGGGCTGGGGTTAAAACTCCATGGGGTGTGGACAGAGCGGCCGACGGACACAGAGCCGCCGGAGGTGAAGGTGGGATGTGTGAGCGGTGCCTCGGTGGGGGGGGAGGGGGGGTCAGTGCTGAGACCACCACCATGGCTCACCTATCACACCATCTGCACGGGAGAAACTAAACTACTTTTTTTCCCCTCAAAATAATCCCGCGGGCCGGTAGTTTGACTGCCCTGCTTTAAACCAATGCTCTCTAGTTCTGGAATCACATATCCTGGGGAAAAGACTATATATTCACCTTATATATTCCCTTCATGGTGTCTACTCACTTCTAAAACAATTTTTGCTTTATTTTGATCTTCCAGCACCTGCAGATGTTTGAGCGTGAGAAATTTGTGATCAGCGTGAGAGAGTGAGAATTTTGTGAAATGCGTGACTCTCACGCTCAATGTGCGAGAGTTGGCAGCCCTGCAACTCCATTCCCCAACTCCTTCTCCACAGTTCTGTAAGTTTATACTTCTTAATATTGATCCAATTCCCCTGAAAGAGATTTATGGAACTTGTTTCCTCTACCTTTTCACAGACTGGAATTTTTTCCTCATGTGTACTGGTAAAATTGAAACTATGCCAAAGAAAAACAACATTAAAATGTATACCTTTCTTTTTTACCGCTCATGGAAAATACAATCTAATCTTCTTTCATACATGACATGAGGCCTTCTGCAAGGTTAGCATTTGAGTTCAATTCCTAATTAAATTTGAGAAGGTAGTTGTGAGTTGCTTGGATCAATTGTAGTCCTTGAAGTGGAGTTCCATGATTTTCACCCAGTAACTGCAATGTCTATTTCCAATGCAGGATGATGTGTGACTTGTGCAGAGCCTTATGGGCAGTAGTATTGATTTTGTTGAGCAAGGGGTAAGTTTAGAGGTGCTGATCAAGGCCCATCTTAATCATGTGAGTGACCAAAAAGATGAAAAATTGTGGAATATATTACAGGTATATTGTTTTGTACTGTATATAAGACCTTTTTTTTTCGTTTATCGTAAAAAATGTATTTGTTATACTGACAATGTTTGTTTGGGGTCAGAGGTAATATATGACTGGCATCACATGGAAGCATTTTACAGACTCTGTGAATTTAAAAAAGCTAGAATGTTCATATCTTTAGCAGACATGCATTATAGTTCTGTAGGTAGGAAAATAGCAATGAATAAGGTTAATCTCTGACAATATTTTTTAAATGTATTACTTTGTGATGACAGCTGGTTACGTGTGTGACTTTTTGTTTCAATTTCCAAAGTCTGGGCCAAAAGGAGACTTGGCAAGTTGTTGCAGTGCATTTTACAGATGGGACAAGTCTGTAGTAGTCACAAAATGTCAGTATTGGCAGGGATGAATGCTTATTATGACGAATAGAGTGTAAATCAAACGGGATATTTATTCTTGGTTTGTGTTGAGTTTTTTGACGTTGAAATTTCAAGCAGATGGAAAAAGTATCTTCACAATCCTGACTTGAACCTTGTGGAAATTGGTGGAAAATCAGTGGGGATTCAACAGGGAAGTGACTTGTCACAGGGTACTTAACCTCTGACCTGCCCTTGCAGCAATATTATTCATGTGATTAGCCTGGTTTAAGTTCTGGTGAATGGTGGTCTCCAGGAGAAAGATGCAAGGATACTTATAAATGCTAAGCAACACATTCATTAATATTTATTTTGCCTCCATGGTATATCTATGATACTGGACATGTTTGCCATTCTTTTAAAGTCACATTGATTATCCAGCCAAGGCATTCTTTTGATTAAGGTACTAGACGAAGAGGGACCCGTTGGGCCCCATTCCCCCAACGCAATATTCCACCACTCACCCGTTCCCTCAACGCAACCCGTTCCCACCACTTACCCATTCCCCCGTAATATTCCACCAATCACCCATAGCCCCCAACTGCGCAGGCACGGCTCATTTCCCCTCATCCCCCAACACTCCCTCCCTCTTCACCCTCCCTCTTCTCTCCCCTCTCCTCCTCCCCTCCTCCCACTCCCTCCCTCACCTCTCCCTCCCTCTCCTTTCCCCTGTCCACAGTCACTCTCTTACCCGCAGTCACTCCCTCCCTCCACCCATAACCCCTTTCCTCATCCTACCCCACTTGACGTCATTGTGAGGTGGAAGCTGCTGATCCCATTGCGATGTCATTGTGTGCTGGAACACTGTTCACGGGCAATTTATGTAAATGAGATCCCATTGTGATGTCACTGTCGGGTGAGCACTGCTCACGGGCAGTTTCTGGAAATTAAATCCCATTGTGACATCATAGCTGCTAACTGCCACTGCAACTTCAAATCATTTTTCTCAAACTGGATTTTGTAAAGTTGAAAATTTGAATGACTTGTAAAATATACCATCCATCTGAAAACTTGATACACCACACCACAGGACAATTGTGAGTAAGGTGGTCAAAAATTGTAGCAATTGTAGTAAAAAAAATTGGCGTAATTCAGGATATGACTGAGAAACGCACACGCATACAGACAGACACGTACGCACGCAGACATACACACAGACAAGATGAGATTTTTAGTAATATACTAGACTAATTGGGACCCGTTGGGTCCCATGTTCACATGGGAGGGCTGGTCCCCCGACGCAATATTCCACCTCTCCACCAATTCCAATATTGGCCAGTGGGGGAGCATTCTGGAGCGTCGGTATGGGTTCTTGGGGTGGCAGCTCAGTCCCTCAAGCCTGATCTGCTGGCATCTCACTCATGGCTGATGGGCTGGCAGTTGACGCATGGCTATTCCTTGAAATTCCATTTCAAGCAGGGTGCAAGGCCACCAAATTCAGATCCATTTCCCCACCATTTCAAGCAGGGTGCAAGGCCACCAAATTCAAGTACAGTTTCTTACCACTATGAACAGGATGCAAGGCCACCGAATTCAAGTGCAGTTTCATACCACTTTCAGCAGGGTGCAAGGCCACCAAATTCAGTGCAGTTTCATACAACTTCAAGCAGGATGCAAGGCCACCAAATTCAAGTGCAGTTTCATTCCACTTCAAGCAGGGTGCAAGGCCACCAAATTCAAGTGCCATTTCATTCCATTTCAAGCAGGGTGCAAGGCCACCAAATTCAAATGCAGCTTCATACCATTTCATCCAGGGTGAAACCACCATAAAACCACACAAAACACCAAACTCACAGTTCATAAACATTCAGTGTGTTCAGTTGATTCACAGCTCAGACAGAGTCGTGAACTCTTCCCTCCCCCATCATGCAGAGACTGAGCCACACCCACACTTCTGGGTTTGATAACCCCTCCCCCTCCCACCAAAAAAGGTGTGGCCTTCATGGCGTGATTGACAGGAAAGAGATTCTCAACATTCTTTAAACACTAATAACACATTTATTTTTCATTGATGGGAAGAATTCTCTGCACCTGCTCAGCGGAAGGGGACTAAGTAAGATGGCCAAAAATCACAGCCGTAAGTGGTAGCGTTTTATCTAAAATCAATATGCAGTGAAAACAGGAAGTAAATCCATTTGCAGTAGTGCCTTTCAGCTTCAAGCCAAAGCACCCAAGCCGCCATTTGCAGTAAGTAGTGGCTTTCAACTTCAAGCCAAAGCACCCAAGCCGCCATTTGCAGTAAGTAGTGCCTTTCAACTTCATGCCAAAGCACCCATGCCGCCATTTGCAGTAAGTAGTGCCTTTGCGCTCCGTCTTCAACGAGTGATACCCTCTATTATCTCGTTAGACCAAACAGGGTTCATACCAGGCCGACAGTCTTCCCACAATACTAGGCATCTCCTTAACATCATCCATTCACCGAGTAGTGAGACCCCGGAGATAGTGGTCTCCCTCGACGCTGAAAAAGCTTTCGACAGGGTCGAGTGGAGGTACCTATATGAGGCGATGGACAGGTTTGGCCTTGGTAACAGTTTTATTCTTTGGGTCAGTCTATTATACTTGTCCCCGGTGGCCTCAGTACAAACAAGCGACACACTGTCGCCCCACTTCCCCCTTCAGAGAGGTACCAGACAGGGTTGCCTGTTTGCTGTCGCGATACAACCCTTGGCGGTCTGGTTACGCTCAGAGAAGGGCTTTAAAGGTATTACTCGGTTCGACACAACTCATAAAGTCTCATTGTGTGCGGATGACCTGCTCCTGTACATCTCGAACCCAGCCAGCTCTCTCCCTGTGATTACGAATATTTTAGAACAGTTTGGTGCGTATTCTGGTTATAAACTTAACTACCAAAAGAGTGAGCTATTACCGATTAACTCATTGGCTAAGCAGCTCCCTCGCTCTTTAACCTTATTCAAATGGGCAGAGGGCGGGTTTCGCTACCTCGGCGTCTTTATCACAACACCCTTATCTGATATGTTCCGCACAAACTTTCTGCCTCTGGTTGAGAAAGCTGAAAGAGATTTTGACCGCTGGTCAGTTTTACCGCTATCCTTCGTGGGCCGGATAAATCTGGTCAAGATGGTTGTCCTACCCAAATTCCTGTATCTTTTCCAGCACGTCCCTATACTTATTACTAAATCTTTTTTTGATAAATTAGAAAGGACAATATCTAAATTTTTATGGGGTAGCAATCCGGCTAGAATCTGAAAGGCGATACTGCAGACTCCTAAGAGTGACGGCGGTTTGGCACTTCCTGACTTTAGGCAATACTATTGGGCAGCTAACTTGCAAAATCTCCTGTATTGGATGAATGATGATTGCGACCACCTACCGACCTGGGTACACATGGAAAAGGCGAGTTCACATCTCCCGTTGCGGTCTGTCCTATGCTATCAACTCCCCCTTCCTATAACATCTGTGGGTGCAGGCCCAATTGCCTCCCATTCGCTCAAGATATGGAGTCAACTCAGGAAAAACTTTGGTTTACAAGGCCTTTCCATCTTGACCCCACTGCTTAAAAACCACATCTTTAAACCTCCAAGTACAGACCACGCATTCAAAACCTGGCATAGCAACGGTATCAGTAGTATCAAAAACCTATACAAGGATGGCATCTTTTCGTCTTTTGCGGAGCTCTCATCCAACTATAGCCTCCCAAACTCCCACCTTTTTCGTTTTTTCCAGATTAGGGATTTTGTGAAGAAGACATTCCCCCATTTCCCAAATCGCCCCCCTGAAACCCTGACCGATACCATCTTAGCTCTAGATCCCAACCGGAAGAAATGCATCTCTTTTTTGTATAACTTGTTAGGGTCGGTTATATTGAAACCTCATACCTCATTAAAAGCTGCGTGGGAGGGTGAGCTGAATACGAAACTAACAGACCAGCAATGGGACTCTGCCTCGGATTTGATCCATTCTTCCTCCATATGTGCCCGTCATGGCCTAATCCAATGCAAAGTCCTTCACAGTCCACTACACAAATGCAAGATTATCTAGAATTTACCCCGCTGTTAGGGACACCTGCAACAGATGTAATCAATCTCCTGCCAACCATAGCCATATGTTTTGGTCTTGCCCTAAGCTAGCAGCCTTTTGGAGGAGTGTTTTCGACTTGACTATTCCTCCAAACCCACTGTCAGCCATTTTCGGTACCCCTCCCAACACCAACCTCTCTGTTGCGGTGAAACGGGTTCTAGCTTTTACAACCTTGTTAGCCCGGAGACTGATCTTGCTTAACTGGAGGCTCACCTGTCCCCTGACACACGCCCGCTGGATTAAGGAGGTGCTTTACAATTTAAAGCTTGAAAAACTTAGGTTCTCTCTCAAAGGCTCTACCAAGACATTCCTAGATACATGGAACCCTTTCTTGGAGCTTGTTAACTCTCTCAACTTGTCCCCGGACTCGGAAGAGGACTGAGTGCTCTCCACCATTGTTCTGCTCTACTGCAGCTGCTCTTCCCTTAACCCCCACCCCCCCTCCCCACACTTATTTATTTAATTACTTGCTCATTTACTGTTATTTGTGACCCCTTTTTTTTCTAATTAATTTTTTTTAATTAATTTTTTTTAGTACTTTTTGTTTCGTTTATCTTACCATATTTGTGTGGATGTGTATGTATGTGAGTAATGTTTGTCCCCGTTTGGTTCCGACCTGATTCGGATGGGTTGAAGGTGGGTAAGGGTAAGGGCTTTGAGGGTCGCTTACATACTGTTGCACAATTATGCCTTGATTGTCACTGTCTGTTATCATTGTATGTATGCAAATTGCTGTGAAATTCAAATAAAAATATTTAAATCATATAAGTAGATATACCTAGTGATTTCTCATGCTGTTAAACACTGATAATTTAAACAGTGTAGGCTTCAAATGAAGTGAAGTTAGAACCAGGAAAGCAAATGTGATTCATTCACATTTTAAAACTAATTACTTTGCACACAGCACAGAAACGAGCACAAAGATCCATGATCGTGTTTATGATCGTGCTTATGCTGCACACGAGTATATATTTTATTACTCATTTTTCTACTGCCATTACTACTCCTACATCTGCATTTAATATACAAGTTTAGTTATGTAAACTTGAAGAATGTAATTTGCCACTGGTGGTGTTGCATTACCTCAGCTGGGTAGACACAATTTGTCCTTAATCACTGCCACCAAAAATGCATAAATGCTCAAGGCTGCATATACTCTGTCAATGGAACAGAATATTGAAAACAACCACAAAAAAAAAAACAGTGCTGGAGTAAATCAGTGGGTCAGGCAGCATCTCTGGAGAACATGAACAGGTGACGTTTCAGGTCAGGATATTATTAAAGATTGATTGTAGCGTGGGGAGAGGAGGAGGGGTGGGGGTGGAGAAGGGGAAGAGTGCCAGAAGAGAGGAGGGGCAAGACAAAGCATGGTGAGTGATAGGTGAACATGGATGAGAGGGCGATTTGATAGGCAGATGGTTAGACAATAGCCAGAGATTGTCATAGAGTCATGCAGCGTGATAACAGGCCCTTCGGCCCAACTTGCCCACACTGACCAATGTGTTCCATCAACACGAATCCCATCTGGGCAAAGGAAAAGAAGGGGATCAATTGGAGGTTAGTTATCTAAAATTCATGTTCATTGGAAGCTGTGTGCAAATAAAGATGATTTCAAAACTGATGCATATCTTCACATATCTATTTGCCATTACCTGTATGTATATACATACTGTGGATTTTTGTTGACCCTAAGTGTGCATGGATTTAATACATCTCTAACCTCATTTATATTAAGAAAACCATTTGCCTAAACTTGTCACACTGTAACTACATCTAGCCATGGAAGTACAGCTGCAAGAGGCTGTAATGGCAACATGATAAGCAGAAAGCCATTTACATCAGCGATGTGAATGCAAACATTTGTATGGGAAATAACACCCAAATCTTTTTCACATATTCACATCTCTGCAGCACCTGTAACCACCCACCTCTTCCTCCAAACGAATGCCTGTCGCTGCTTGCTTGGACTGGATGCTGAGGGCTAACCTTGCTGACATCCAAAATTTCCAACACCATTGGCTGTAGAGCCAACAGTGTATTTTTGCATAGATTGGGTCTATAAGCAAAGAGTTTCACTGTGCCTAGTCACATGTGACAATAAAGTATTCCATTCCACTCCACATTGTCCCAGCCAGCTATTTGTTCATCCTCCTCTTTAATACCCATTGATTACAATAGCAAGGACTGACATGTGTATGATGGCAGAATATAGCTGTATCACCAACCATTGCCTTCATATCCCCCACTCCACTTCCATGTTGTTTTAATCCATGATATGGATAGTGGCATTTAAGAAAATTTTGGATAGGGATGTGGATATGCAGAGGATGGATATGGGTTATGCGTAAGTAGATAAGAGAAGGTAGGTTATGTTTTGCACAGATATTGTAGGCCAAAGGGCCTGTTCCTGTGCTGTACTGTTTTATGTTCTATAAGATGCCTGTGCTCAATACCTGGCAGAAGGACTGACAACTTGTAATACCTGCACAATATAACAGACAACTCCAGAAATTCAGCAGCAATGTGTGAGCTATGCATTACATGTAAATAAAGGGAGAAAAAACTTATTTATTTTCTGCAATAAAAAATAAACCAAATATTTCACATTAGTTATTTTCTGATTTTTTTTCTTACTTTCGGTGCCGTACCAGTCTGCTTCAAAAATGAATTAGCCCAGGGAAGAATTCATTTTAATATGGAACATGTTATTAGTGGCAAACTCAAATCTCTCGCCCACACCATTAATTGCTTGGAGGAAGATTGAAACATCAGAGCAGGAAAGGGACATATAGTCCGGCAAGCCTATTCTGCCATTTAAATGAGCTCATAATCGATCTGTGGCTCAACATCCATATAATTAAAAGTCTCATCTTGACCACTTTCTGTCTGTGCTGTATATTGGTTTTAGAAAAAATGCTACCCTATATCGCTGTGATTTTTCGCCGTCCTCCTCCGCTGAGCCAGCCCTAAGGATTTTTTCCATCGTTGAAAAATAAAAAAGTTATGAGTGTTTAAAAATCTGTGAGTTTAGCTGATTGATCCTCTCGCCTGTTAATCACCGCAATGAAGGTAACGGGGGGGGGGCCCCTTCCGGGGGGGGGGGGTGGAGGACTATAAAACCCCGGATGCCTGGACGCGAGCCAGTCACTCTGCAAGACCGCGACGGAGAGGCCACGACTGTCGTTCTAAGCTGTGAATCAACTAAACTGTGAGTCTCCAATGTACTTGCAATAAATGATTTGTTAGTCCTTAATGACAATGCCATGAGTTGTTTTGGCCTGCTGCCCTCCCTGCCTGGGCTTCAAACTGCAATGCTTTATTAGGTCCGACTGTGTTTGGAAGGAATAAATGCTTTATTAGGTCCGACTATGTTTAGTCCAAAAGTCCAGCTCATTTCATGACTTCTGCTTAGTGGACAGGTCGTGCCAATTGCATAACTTCCGGTGAGTGGAGAGTTCATGCTGATTGTGTAATTTCCGGTAAATGCAGAGATCGCATTGATTGCGGAAGTGCCGCTGACTGCGGAAGCCCCACAGTGGAGAGGCCGCGCTCAGCAGTGTGAGTAGATTCATGAATGTTTACTGTCATATATATGGTGTGTGAGTCAGTGTGTTTGAGTGTGTGTGTATATGTGAGTATGAGTGTGTATGTGTATGAGTGTATATGAGTCTGTGTGTGTGAGTGTATGTGAGTGTGTATGTGTGAGTCTGTGTGTGTGAGTGTATGTGTGTGCATGTATGTGTGTGTGTGAGTTTGTGTGTGAGTGTATGTGTGTGTGAGTGTGTGATAGTGTATCTGTGAATGTGTTTGTGTGTTGTGTGTGTGTGTGAGTGTATGTGTGAGTGTGAGTCTAAGTGTATGTGGTTGTGTGTGTGTGTGTGTGTGTGTGCGTAAGTCTGTGTGTGTGTATATGTGTGAGTCTGTGTGCGTGTGAGTGTATGTGTGAGGTCTGTGTGCGTGTGAGTGAGTGTGTGTGTGAGTGTGTGTGTGTATGAGAGGTGGTGGGTGTGTGTGAGTGTGTGTATATTGGAATTGGTGGAGAGGTGGAATATTGTGTTGGGGGACCAGCCCTCCCGTGTGACGCTGGGACCCAACGGGTCCCACTTAGTCTATATTAGATATTTGCTTGTGGAACAGCAGGTCAGGCAGCATTTATGGAGGTAAATGGATGATTGACATTGGTCAAGATGCTTCCCCAGTCCAGAAGAAGCCTCAAACCAAAACATCGACTGTCGATTTCTCTTCACAGATGCTTCTTGATCCATTGAGTTTCTCTAACAGTTTGTTTTTATGCTCCAGATTCTAGCATATGCAGTCTTTCTTGTCTGCAATATAGAATTTGTTGTTGTAGCTTATCTCCTGCAAAAGAAAAAGAGTAGTGATTGTAAACATTACTCCTTCAAGAGGATGTGATTCTGGAATTAATAATGGACAATAAGGAAATTGTAGAGACACTGCAAAAACATTCAGTATTTGCCTTTGTGATAGAAGATAGGAAAAAGCTTCTCAACCATTGTAGAAAATCTGGGGGTAAAAGGAAGTTAAAAAGTCGGTACCACCATGCAAACTAATGAGACTAAAGGCTGACAGGTTCCCAGGAGATGATGGGCCTCGTACTAAACTCTGAAAACAATTTAATGAATGCCCCAGTATTCCAAAGCTTGTGAAATTTTGGAAAGATGACGGTACATTGGAAAATTAGCATGAAACTCATGCTCCACTTTGCACATCCAACATTATAGCCAACATGGCAGAATCTAGACACAAAATGCTGCAGTAACTCAGCAGGACAGGCAGCATCTCTGGAGAGAAGGAATGTATAAGGTATGGATTGTGACCCTTCTTCAGACTGAGTCAAGAGAGGAAAACTAGAGATATGGAAGGATACAAAGAGAACCTAAGGTACAATGGTTCATTGTTGGCTGAGGGAAAGGTGACAACGAGGCATACAAACAGTAAAATTAATCAGAGGGACAGTGAAACTGGGAGAATTAGGGTGGGGGAGAGAGGGAAAGCAAGGGTTACTTGAATTTGGAGAAATCAATATTCATACCGCTGGGTTGTAAGATGCCCAACCAAAATATGAGGTGCTGTTCCTCCAATTTGCAATTGGCCTCACTCTGACAGTGGAGGAGGCCCAGGACAGAAAGGTCAGTATGGGAATAGGAGAGGGAATGGTTAGCAACTGGGAGATCATGTGGGCCCAGGCAGACTGGGCCAAGGTGTTCAGCGAAACAATCGCCCAGTCTGCACTTGGTTCGCTGATATAAAGAAGTCTACACCTAGAATATCTGTGCAGTAGATGAGGTTGGTGGTGTAAGTAAAGCTCTGCCTCATCTGAAACACTGTTGTGGTCCTTGGATGGAGTCGGGGGAGGATAGGTGTTGCATCTTCTGTGGTTGCAGGGGAAACCGTATATCTATATTTTTTTGGCATAGATATTGTCTTAAGTGGCACAAAGATTTACCAACCATTATCAAATTGTAACATTTAAATATCTGTTTGTCTTGATGGCAGACTAGTTATTGGATTAGGTTTGATTTACCACAAGGTCTTAGCTCTGCAAAAGTAATGTATTGTTTTAACTCTTTCATTATCTAGACCAGGGGTGGGGAACCTTTTCATGATGGAATGCCGCGTTAAGTTAGCTGTAATCTAATAAGGCTGCATCCAAGAAACTTCAATTAGATGTACTTCATAATTTTGGAAAAATTTTACGACTTCTGTACTAACTTCAAGAAAATGAAAACATTTTGTTAATTCTAAAGTTAACTAAACTTTTAGTGACTTTGTTCAGACTGCTTTTTGTGGGAAGGCATTTGAATATTTGGTTGCAACATGGAGGTACGCAGTTTCAGCTGATCTTCTAGATGGGTATCCGTTATTTTTTACCTTAAGGGCGTCTTGATTTGGGTTAGGTAGGAGAACGTAGATTCGCAGCAATAAGTGGTTGAAAAGCAAGAAAGCATTTTTCGTGCAAGATGCCGAAGACATGGGTATTCTATTGCATTTTTCCATATTTCAATCGAATCTTTCTTAGCGTCAAATAAGGACTTTAAATTGTCATCTTCTGAGAGTTCAATCAATTCCATTTGTAGTTCTTTAGGAGCCTTGGAGACATCAATTAGGTGAGGTTGAAATGCTAATTTGAGCGTGATGTCATGATTCTCAAAGTCAGTGAACATTTCATTGTATTCTTTAAGTAATAAGTCTATAACAGCTGCATATTCTTCAAATGATTTGCATGAATCCTCCTGCTCATCAGTGACCTTTGCTAACTGGGAAAAATGTTCATCCGAAATTTCATTTTGAAGAAGAGTTTTGAAAAAAGATATTCACGACATTTGAAAAAAGATAGCTTTTTTCGAAATGCTTGGATTTTTTTTTGCCACATAGCATATATAGACTTAGTTTTATCTTGCAAAGAAACATTCGTCATTTTGCCTTGCATGATATCACATAGAAATGCAGTATTTCTATAGAAATCTTCTTTCAATAATTCACATTGCTGATTCTGTTCTTCATGAAATTTAACTATCTGTTCTAGCAAAGATTAAAAAAATTGCTAACACCTGTCCCTGTGATAGCCAACACACTTTACAATGATACGGCAAATCCACATTGAATGCCTCATTGTCCAACTTTAGCATATTATGAAACTGACGATGCAGTGTTGCATTTGCACGAATATAGTTAACAATACTTGTAACTTGTTGCAAAGTGTCACTTAAAATAGTAGAATTAGCACAGAGAATTTGCTGATGTAAGATACAATGAAATGAAATCATCTGGATCTGATAATACCTTTTTTATCTGTGCAATAAATCCTTCACGTTTTCCTGTCATGGAAGGTGCACCGTCTGTAAATACACTCACTAAATTAACCAAATCCAGTCCAACTTCACGACATTTATCTTGAAAGTTGGTGAAGAAATCTATTCCTCGTGTTCTACCCATAAGAGTGCCCAAAGCGAGTAACTCTTCGTAGCAAAGAAAATCTTCTGTTATGACCCGAATTAAGTATAAAACCTGCGCCGAGCCAGTAGTATCAGTTGATTCATCCAAAGCGATTGATTAATATATATTTTCTTTTTGGAGTATTGCGTGAAGTTGTTCTGTTACGTTGAGGGCTAATTCATGCTGCCTTGAATCACCTTGAAAGAGGCAATTGTTTGCACTTTGAAACCTTATCGGGGTCCAAGCATCCTACAACTTCGACAATGCATTCTTCTACGATTTCTACATCACTAAATGGCTTGCCTTTCCCCCCCGAGTATATAAGCTACTTTATAAGTGGCTTCAGTAGCATAAGTCCGGGTCTTACCACTGCTTGAAATAACTGCCTTTGCCTTTGCTTTTCATCTTTTAATTTCTGCAATGCAACCTTTCGTGCCTCACTCTCTAATTTGAAATATTTGTGGTCCTTATGAGTGGCATAATGCAGATGAGCATTGAATTTCTCCAATGTTGATATTGCAGTATCATAAAGCAAGCAAATCATCTTATCTTTAGCAGAAACAAGGTAATATTGCAGTTCCCATCCCCAATCCTCATTAAAAACTATTTTTTCTTCCCTCAGTGTTCGCTTGGTTTTCTTTGACATGGTGAGCTGTTAATCAGACAGAATTTTTAAAAATACAGTCGAACAAATACGGTTTAACTATTCTCAAATTCAACATCAAACGGAAAGCCACATCAAGTTGATAATACTGAATACTGGACGGCCAGCTGACTCTCCCCGACATTTTCCCTCTCGTCACCCAGCCTCAGGAGGTGGTGGCGCCAGTCAGGCAGGGAGGTTAACGTACATTCTAGAGTCGCATTAGAACTAAATCATGAGCATAACTGCTGTAAAAGTAGCCCTCATGGCTTACTAATGTTTTAATTGTGGCCGTCAGTCGGGGAGGATTATTTTGTTGCATCTTCATTTACTCTTTGGTATTTTCGTTCATTTTAAGATTAAAATAAAAATAATAAAAGACGAACAAAAACATATTAATAAAAATAAAAGGATTTGTTCTACAAAATTTGGCTACATTCAAAAGGCCGCACTTAATGGCCTAGAAGGTCGCATGCGGCCTTGCAGGTTCCCCACCCCTGATCTAGACCTAATTATTTCACCGTGTACTGTAAACACACATCTGAAGAAGAGGCCCGTCCCGAAACATCACCTATGTTCTCCTGAGATGCTGCTTGACCCGCTGAGGTACTCCAGCACGTGTTTTTTGTTGCATAAACCAACAACTTCAGTTCCTTGTATATACGTGAGACCGGGTGGCTTAAAATTATCAATGAGCTGTGCGAAGAACTATGAAAGAGAAAGTTATTTTTCTTGCAATTCCCCACACAATGACTTCCTGAGTTCAGGCATAGTATAGGTGAAAATATGTTTCGTAAAACAAAACGTGTCCCTTCACGAGGAGGAAAAAAAGTGTAGCGATACGAGTCGACGCGAATGTAGTGTGCATAGCCGCCATTTACAAAGCAGTCATAGCAGTAAAGGGCCTGTCCCACTTGGGCAACCTAATCCGCGAGTTCTGGCAAGTTTACCCTCGACTCATACTCGCAGCATGGTCGACATGAGGTTGTAGGAGGTCTGTGTAACTCTCCTTCATGCTCGAAAGTGGTCTCTGCGTACTCGAGGCCTCAGCTAGGTCGCGGCGTTTTTTTCAATATGTTAAAAAATGCCCGGGAGCAAAAAAAGGTTGCCATGGAAAAAAACAATATTTTTTTAACTCATAGGTTTAGTCGTAGTAGGTCGCAGTAGGTCAGCATGTTACTCATAGGTAATCAAGGGTAGTCGAAGGTAGTGGAAGGTAGTCATAGATAGTCTGCATCATAGTCAAAGGGAGGTCGAAGGAGATCGTCTTCACTCCCCACTATTCGGTGTCCAATTTTCCCGAAGTTAGTTGTAGCTAGTCCTAGTTAGTCAAAGCTGGTCTTCAACATAGTCGAATGAGGGCTTCTACATAGTCGAAGGAGGTCTTCAACATGTCATTTTTGCAAACTCTTCTAAACTCGCCTTTTAAGTCGCCCAAGTGGGACAGCCCCTTAACGTTTGAACACAGACCTGATTGGTTTCGAATCGTGGCGGCGGTGGCAATATAAGATAGAATTAAAACAACAATATCATTATGAATTAAAGTTAAATATGTATACTTTTTACTATATCTGGGATTGGCCAATTTAGTATGTGCAGTATAAAATGTATTTTAAGTGTACAACTTTTGAAACATATGGCTATTAAACTTTCACAATTAGAGATCGGAATACCGGAGTTTGTGAATCAGCTGCATTTCCAACCGTTTGAGTTGACTTCCTTCCTGCCATGAGGATGGGAAATCCCACAAAACGTGCACAAAATATCTGTCCAGTTCTATCACTTGAGGAATGCAATAAACATGCCGGACCAAACACTTAAAACAAAATCAGGAATATAATGTTTTGTTTTACTTTAGCAAGTCACTTTAAGAAACCCACTGTGACTGTGAATATGAGATATTACAACTGTGTTTAATGCAGATGTTATAATTGAAATGGACCATGTACGTGTCCTATCCGGGAAGTTGAAATGGTATGTAGACAAAAATGCTGGAGAAACTCAGCGGGCGAGGCAGCATCTATGGAGCGAAAGCAATCGGCAACGTTTCGGGCGAAACCCTTCTTCAGACAGTTGAAATTGTATTTCGGAATCCAAAAGCTAAACATATTTCTTCCGTGTTCTCAAAATCATATCGACTGGAAGTATTTCTTGTGACAGTAGCCTGGTGAAAGTATTAAGTAATTGCACGGAGCTTGATCCTACTCATTAACCACGTCAATGGGTGTAAATCTAGGTGATTACCATCACTTGCACAACGTATATATTGAGCGTACAACCCGCGTTCATTCACTGAAATTAATGTCTTTGCACAACGATGGTCTGAAAACGCACCGCTAACCCGTGACAAGGAAAAATAACACGATCAAATCGAGGGTCCGTACAATGATGTTAGTTTGAGAATATCGTTGAGTTGGAAGACACGATTCCTTGGCGATGTTTAATAGCTGGACTGTGCCTACAGCACTCTGTTGAGCCCGGGAAGACTTTCTGACGTCTTTTGCGCATTTCCTGCATCAAGGCTAACAGAGGAGGAGGGAAAGCGAGAGAGAGAGGGAGTAGGAAATCACCGCAGCCACCAACAACAGTCTCAGCAGCTTGGCCCCGCGAGTTGCCAACAGCAGCCAGCAACCAAAAACAACAAAAAAGAAAGCAGGTAGTGGTGATAATCATATTGCTCTATGCCCCCTCCTCATCACTCGGTGTAATTGTAGTTGTATAACAAAAACCCTCCAGTTTGTTTCGATACAAACCCCCCAAAAAAGTCGATTTCCTGCATGTAACCCGCTTGTGCAGAGTACAGCCAGCCAGCCGTGTGTGGATCAGATCTCGGCGAGCCGAAAGGGGGAAGAGACGGTATGCGGACCGCTAGATGAGCAGCACAAGAACATTGATTCATTCCCTTTTAACCTGGACAATTTGTCGGCGGTTACAAAAAAGTTTGAGACAATTCTCTCTCCTTTGCCCACTCGCACCCCCCACCTCCTTCCTCCAACCTTCCCTCGCCCTCCCTGAATCCCATCCAAGGATTTGTGTGAGGAGTTTGAAGGGGCCGGAGTTTTTTTTGTTGTTGTTTTTTGCCCTGCCGGGGTCAAGTTGTGCCGCAGCTCCGGCCTCAGATAAACTAGCCGCCGGAGGGTCGACAGTCTCCCTTCCATACCAAGGATAGTTTATTTTTCTCTTTCTCCCTTTCTCCGCCTTCCCGAGGAAAAGTAGCGGCGGATCGAGAGCGGGAGGGCAGGCAGGGAGGGAGGGAGGGAGGGAGGCGGCGGCGGATTCGGACGGCAGGCAGCGCCTGGCGGGCGAGCTCGTCTCCCCGTCCCCTCCCCTCCCCGTCCCCTCCCCCTCTCCGCACAGCGGAGCGATGGTCGTCTTCAACGGGCTGCTGAAGATCAGGATCAGCGAGGCTGTCGACTTGAAGCCCACCCCGTGGTCGCTGAGACACGCAGTGGGTTCCAGGCCCCAGACTTTCCTGCTCGACCCTTACATCGCGGTCAACGTTGACGACTCTCGGATCGGCCAGACGGCCACCAAGCAAAAGACCAACAGCCCCGCCTGGAACGATGATTTCGTTACCGACGTGTGCAACGGCAGGAAAATCGAGCTGGCCGTCTTCCACGATGCGCCCATCGGTTACGACGATTTTGTGGCTAACTGTACCATTCAGTTCGAGGATCTATTGCAGAATGGCAGCAGGCACTTCGAAGACTGGGTAAGATGCTGTTAATGTAAACATTAATAAACACATAAACACTCTAAGGATGCCTCGCCACATTTTGCCCGATCCCGGTAAAGACAACGGGTTGACATGCAGGGTTATGTCTATGTTATGAAGTGTCTCCGCCTCTGCTTCCTCCTCTTGACAACGTCTGTCACTGAGGGACTTGCGGGTTATTGAAGGCACAGAACATGTATGATGACCTTGTATCCTGCTAATAAGTAATGCGGCAAATACTAATTTGTGCCTGTTGTACATGGAATAGTTTTGAGGAAGGATTAAATGTCCCCTTGACTGTTTAATTTGTCTGACATTGCATGCATGAACAAATTAAGAACGCGTGCATGTTTTGAGTGACGTTAATCTAATTTAGTTCACATCCTCAACAATACTTCGGTTGGAGCTAAATATGCATTGATTCTGTGCTGATGCATTCAGAATAGATTTTGAGATAAGTCAAAGAATTGATGTTTTATTTCTATGGTAATGCACTGCATCCGTTCACTACAGCGTTGTCCCCATGCTCCTTAGGATATCAGTAGGTATAGATAATATTATATTTAAAAAAATGCCTCAAATATTTTAGTGGCCTTGAGTCTGTTTTATTTTTGTTTAGTTGTCACTTTAAAATATAAACAGTTGTCAAACCAGGTCAAGGTTGGGTGAAGTAAAGATTTGACAGGAGGATGCATTTGACCATCACATTTGGCTGTGCAGGGCAATTGACATTCAGACCATGTACTTCTTTAACATAAAAATATCTGCTTGCACTAATATAATGATGAAATAGCACCCATTATTATTTGATTGTATTAATTTCCATGTGGGTGCAAATACCTGCAGATAAAGCAAAATCATTAAGCTGGAAATACAAGTGTTTATAGATTGAAATAACATGGCAACTGCAAGATCTAAAGAATGAAAAGTGCTTCCCTTTAACCATTTGCATATATCCCAGGGAAAAGACATCTCGTAGATAGTGTGCAACAAAATTTAGAGGCTACTGAAGAAAGTGTTCATGTTTTCACAACACGGTGCACAAAGGAAACCTTTTGCACCCCTCCACCCTCATGAAGATTTGTGCAAAGGAAGACAGCTTTGATTAGTGCCGTGGCTTGTACTGTCACCGAGCTAAGACAGCAGTGTAAATTAATAATATTCTATTGAGATGAAAGAGGGGAAATAATTTTAATCATTAATACTGTCAAAGTTTTATTTTCCTGGGAAAATAGCTTCTACGAAAAAATGGATGGATTTGCACCAAGAGTAGGTGTTTCCAGGCTAGGTATTCTATTTCCAAGCTCACTTCTGATAAGTAATAGGAACATAAAAATAATAGTTGACTGTTTAGCATCTTCAATGTCTTCTACCATTGAATTACTGTAGATCCTAGCTGATCTGCACCTCAACTCCTTTAACCCGCAATTGTTCCTTATCTTTTGATATGCTTATCTAATACAAATTCTTAGGATATTGTTTTGAAGGCTTTGATTGACCTAACCTTTCACGATAGTCTACAACTGGTGTCTCCAGATTTATCCTGAATTTTCAGATTATGATCGCTTGTTCTGCATTTTCCCTCGCATCGCTGATTTTATTTATCACCATAAACCGCAAATGCTTAATTTAACCCATCAAGGATTCTGATATTCTGTTGAAATTGAGTTGGCTTTAAATCAATGGAGATATCATCAAGAATGCTAGCCAGAATTAAGGCAATTCTTTTAGATTGACTCTAAACATTATTCATGTACTGATTTTTGAAACAAAAATGAGAAACACAGAGTGCATATATCTCAATCCCAGACTGTTCCTAGAGAAAAAAAGGTAGGATCTGTGCAAGATTATTCATCTAATTAAAGCTAGTTTACCCCTTTATGTTTTGTTTACTTGTAACTATGGAACATGCATATTAGTAGAATTCTGGGAGTCAATATTTATCAACCACTCTTCACTGTTGTCACAGATGTAAACCGTAATACTGAAGTTGTGTTACATTACAGTTGCGGGGCAAGGACTGTTTACATTTGAAGTGGATTGTGGGGGAGAACATTGTAAATTTTTAGCTTTTATTTTTCCCGATATGTTTATGACTAAGAAGAGTGAAGTATATCTTGGATGAGTTCTTTTGAGCAAAATAATGAAGGGCGAGGAGGGAAATGGGATACGACATACTGTTGACATATAATAAGTTAGCTTTTTATCTTTGCTGCCTTTGCAATGAGTAACCTGGAGTTATAAGTGAGTTACATGGCTGGGGCTCCGTGCATCAGATTCCTGCCCAGGTCTTTAGGGTGAAAATATATTCCATTGTCATGTGTGACTTTTTTGTTTGTTTTAATGGGCCAGCTGCTTTGAATTGCTGCAATTACCTGATCTCGATGAGGAGAGCCTATCCTAGATGGCTGAAGTACCCCATACTCCAGAAGTAAACCCAGACTAGGGGAGATCCCCCACCAGGATGGCCTCAAAGCCCTTCGGTTCTTCCTCGACCAGAGGAGCAACCTATACCCAGCCACTGCCACTCTCCTCCGCCTAGCGGAGTTGGTCCTCACCCTCAACAACTTTACGTTTGACTCCTCTCATTTCCTCCAAACACAAGGCGTAGCTATGGGCACACGCATGGGCCCCAGCTACGCCTGCCTCTTTGTCAGGTACGTCGAACAATCCTTGTTCAGTACGTACCAGGGCCCCATCCCCGACCTCTACCTCTGTTACATTGAAGGCTGCTTTGGAGCCACCTCCTGCACCTACACACAACTGACTGACTTCATCCACTTCACCACCAACTTCCATCCGGCACTCCAATACACCTGGATCATTTCCGACACTTCCCTACCATTCCTTGACCTCACCATCTCCATCGCAGGGGACAGACTTCTGACCGACATACACTACAAACCAACTGACTCGCATGGCTATCTGGACTACACGTCTTCCCACCCTGCCCCCTGTAAAGACTCCATCCCCTACTCCCAATTCCTCCGCCTATGCCGCATCTGTTCCCAGGATGAGACATTCCATACCAGGGCATCGGAAATGTCCTCGTTCTTCAGGGAACGGGGATTCCCCTCCGCCACCATAGATGAGGCTCGCACCAGGGTCTCATCCATACCACGCAACACTGCTCTCTCTCCCCATCCCCGCACTCGCAACAAGGGCAGAGTCCCCCTGGTCCTCACCTTTCACCCCACCAGCCGGCAAATACAACACATAATCCTCCGCCATTTCCGCCACCTCCAACGTGACCCCACCACTCGCCACATCTTCCCATCTCCCCCCATGTCTGCCTTCCGCAAAGACCGCTCCCTCCGCAACTCCCTTGTCAATTCTTCCCTTCCCTCCCGTACCACCTCCTCCCCGGGCACTTTCCGTTGAAACCGCAAGAAATGCAACACCTGTCCCTTCACCTCCCCCCTCGACTCCATTCAAGGACCCAAGCAATCGTTCCAGGTGCGACAAAGGTTCACCTGTATCTCCTCCAACCTCATCTACTGCATCCGTTGCTCTAGATGTCAGCTGATTTACATCGGGGCGACTAAGCGTCGCTGAACACCTCCGCTCAGTCCGCAATAACCTACCTGGACTCCCGGTGGCTCAGCACTTCAACTCCCCCTCCCATTCCCAATCCGACCTCTCTGTCCTGGGTCTCCTCCATTGCCAGAGTGAGCAACACCGGAAATTGGAGGAACAGCACCTCATATTCCACCTGGGCAGTTTGCATCCTGATGGCATTAACATTGAATTCTCCCAATTTTGCTAGCCCTTGCTGTCTCCTCCCCTTCCTTAACCCCCGAGCTATCTCCTCCCATCCCCCCCGCCCTCGGGCTCCTCCTCCTCCCTTTTTCCTTCCTTCTCCTCCCCACCCCCCCATCAGTCTGAAGAAGGGTTTTGGCCCGAAACGTCGCCTATTTCCTTCGCTCCATAGATGCTGCTGCACCCGCTGAGTTTCTCCAGCAATTTTGTGTACCTTAGGGGAGGACCTCGATCAATTCATGTAAATGCATAAGTATCAAAGTGGCCTGAAAGCCTTTGTCAACTAGAAAATCCATGCCTCTTTCTCCCTGTTGGCATTGAAAATATGTCATTTTAAGTGCTTCTGTTTCTAACATAATGGAATTATTAAAATTAGTGACTTTTAAAATAATAATAGCTGACAAAATAAAATATCAATTTTAGATAATTAAGAACAAAGTACAGTTTAATTAAAAAAAATACCTCTTTCCTCACTTTTTACGAATTCCTCTGACGTTTATGGGATTATAGATCTTGTGCCAGGTTCATCTCTGGAAAGTTCAGTCAGATTATCATGACAGACATGATGCCATCTACCAATGAACAAATCCAGGATTTTTGCATTTGTCTCTGAATAGGTGGTAGTCCTTGATTTTCCAACTGTTAAATGGCAATAGTTCTGTGTTTAAAATCACCAGAATTTACTAACAAAGTATTGGTCAATGCCTAATCTATTAAAGAAAACTTTTGATGATATAGGCAGTGCAGTTTTACTATCATTTATTAATGAATATTTACAGAATTCATACATTGATTCAGCATGGAAACAGGCCCTTCTGTCCAACTTATCCACACTGACCAACATGTCCCATCTACAGCAGTCCCATCTGCCTGTGCTTGGCTCATATCCCTCTAAACCTGTCCTATCCATGTACCTGTCTGAATGTTTTTTTAATTAAGTGATTATATTTAATGATTTCACACCATTAAAGTGCATGGCAACTAATTAGCTAAGAAGGTGGAGGTTGATCATAGGGGCTTAGTGGATAGTGATGATTCATCATTTCATTTGAGATATAACAGAGGATATGTCTACCATAAGAATACAACATTAATGCTAAGGCCAATTGATCCCAGCTTTGCAATCATCTAGATCATGACTGATCCAATCTTGGGCTCAACATCACTTTTCCGCTCTCACCCTGTAACTTCTGATTCAATCATAGTTCAACGACCTGTCAGTATCCACCTTGAATCTATTCAGTGGGTCTCTGGCAAAATAATACTAAAGAGTCATGTTTTCAGAGAAAAATATCTGTCCTTGTCTTCGACATAAATGGGCGACTTCTCTGAAACTGTGCTTCCTTGTTTCTGATAAGGAGAAACAATTTCTCAACACCCACCCTGTTTATTTCTCTCAGAATCTTATGTTTCAATACAATTGCCTAAACTCCAATCAGAATGGGTCTGACCTGCTCAGTCTTTTTTCATATGTAAACCCCTTCTCCCAGGAATCAAACTTCAGAAGCACTTTTCATTGCATCTGATTCAAACAAAGCAATCCCAACATGCAGAACATTCTTAGCCTTGACAAAACATATTTTCTGTCTTAAAGGAGCAGATCCTCATCAATCAACTATTTTCCGTACTTGTAGTCAGTATCATTACAAATCATAAAAACTGTCAATACTGTTGTATAAAGTTCAGATGTAAGGGTTTTATTTATCTTCCCCAGTCTGTTGTTTATTCCATGGCGAGTTTCATTGTAGACTAACATTTATACCATTTGCAAAAACTTCTTGTGTTTGTTTATATCTTTGATACAATTGTGTTACTGTAGCCACTTTTGCAACAAATCTTAGTTTTGTTCCTTTTGTTGATGTTGTTACTTCTAATTACTGTTGGCACCTCTATTTAAAATTACTTGTGTTCAACAAATAGACAAATAAGGGATAGTAAATAAACAGTTGTTTCCACCCATCAGTGCAATAGTTGCAAATATTGATGGCCGGATCTATATTCTCTTGTGGCAATATTTCTGAATTGACTATTTGTGATCAAAGCAATGTTTTGTACAAATAGAGCATCTTTCACTCCACAAGAGCATGACTTTTCTGTTTGTTATTGTCAGCATGTGCAGCACAGCATGTTTAAATGCCATTCATTCGTTCACTACTCAGTTGCTGAAGGTACTACTCATGATGACCAGTGTGTCATGGAGGGAGTGAGCTGTATTGTCCAGGATGCTCTGCAGTTTGAGGAGCACCCTCCCCTCCAAGACCACCTCCTATGAATCCAACTTCGCCCACCAAAACAGAATCATCCTTCCCGATGAGCTTGTTAATCTTGTTGGTATCTACAGCTTTCCCCTGCTGTCCCAGCACATGACACCGAAGAAAATGGCACTGGCTACCACCGATTGGTAGCACATCTGCAGCATCCTGCAGATGTTGGAGCGGAGCCTTCTCAAAAAGTACAGCTGACTCTGTCCCTTGTACAGGGCCTCAGCATTCCTGGACTAGAATGCTGCAGTTTACAGTCCAGGTACACTCCAAGGTATTTGTACTCCCTGATAAACCGCACATCCACACCATTGACAGGAGACAGGAGTACGAGTTATATCTGAAGTCTGAGGTGCAGATGGTAAACAGGAAGGGGGAGAAGACCGTCCCCTGTGGGGCCTCTGTGTTGCTCACTACCATGTCCGAGACACAGTTCTGTAGCCTGACATATTGTGGTTGTCCAGTCAGGTAGTTGGTGATCCAAGACAACATGAGAGGGATGTAGACTCTCTTCCCTGTTCTAAACAATTCTCTTCCAGATCCATACCGATAAACCACATTTCCTGCAGCTGAGAAGAGATGTTAGCAGGTTTACCATCAGTCCAATGGTTCTTTAACAATCAATCAATCAATTCTTTATTTCGAACAGAAAAAAAAATAAAAAGCAAGTTGGATCCGTTGTCAGGGTGGAATTTGGTATTGGATTGCCATTTTTCTCAGAGAGACTTTCTTCTCAGTAGCTCACTTGGGTGTGAGGAACCTCGAATGGGAAGATATATTTGTCTCGTATAGGGAACAGTTGTGCTGAGTGGAATGTGCTTTGGAGAAATATTGGCTTTGATCATCAGCAGTAAACATGTGGAAAGACAGTGCCCACCCCCTGTGTGGAATGGAACTGAGGTTGCAGATCAGCACGACCAACTCACCACACCTAGTGAATATTACTGGCCAAGAAAGAATGTTTCTCTAAGTCATTTAATGCAATAATTGAGCAGGAAATTGCCTCTCCACGTTCAAATGCTCATTAGCAAATGTAGCTTTGTGGCAAGATGGTAATTTAGTATCTTTCTCTATTTGCGAAATGTCATGGGAGATGGGGGAAAAAGAAAGAGTACATTAATCGACCTGGGAGTTTTAGAATTCTTACAGTGTCTAATGAATGTTAATTCATCTAATTCCCATGAATTATTGAGTTATTTCCACTTAGTTTTCTTATTTACTGAAGTTACCAGATGGATCCAGAGTTATTTTAGAATTTCGACATATATCTCATCACTAGATTTCTGGTGACATGGATGATTTCATATGATGACCTGTGGTGCAGAATGTTTGTGTCCCTTTACCAGTGGCTTCATACCAGAAAAAACGCCTCTCAACAAGCAAGGAAATAGGGACATGCATATTTGCATTATTAACCAGAAATTACACTTTTATAATGTTATCTCTTGTGAATTGTCTGAACTGCATGGGCATTCCTAACTTAATTGTAAGTCCCAATTTAAATTGAGATTGAGGTAAAAACAGACTACAGGAGGAACTCAGTGGGTCACGCAGCATCTGGGAGGGAATAGACAAGCGCAGTTTTGGCTCGGGGCCCTGAATCAGCCTGAAGAAGGGTGCCAGAATGAAACATTGCTTGTCCATTCCCTTCAACAGATGTAGCCTGACCACAGAGTTCCTCCAGTAGTCTGTGTTTTGCTCAAGATTCCACAATCTGAAGTCTCTCAATTCTCAAGTTTAGATATGTTGCTTTCTTTAATTCATCCCATGCCACGTATTTATAATATATCAGTTGTACTCTCCATGTTGTAATATTGCAACGTGCACAAGAACAAATCTGTTGTTCTCTTATCTCGTTCATCCACTGTTCCTAATCAAACAATTAGATCAGTGCACTGCACCGTGGCACAGCTGGCAGAGCTGCTGTCTCACAGCTCCAGAGACCGATTCGATCCTCGCCTCAGTTGCTGTCTGTGTGGCGTTTGCATATTCCCCCTGTGATCATGTTTCCTCTGGGTGCTCCAGTTTCCACCCACATCCAAAGACGTGCAAGTTTGTAGGTTAATTGGCCTCTGTAACTTGTCCCTAGTGTGTAGGGAGCGGTGCAAAAGTGGGATGACAAAGAACTAGAGCGAATGGATGATTGATGGTTGGCGTGGACACTGTGGACTGAAGAGCCTGTTTCCATGCTGTATCTTTCAATCAATCAATCAATAGAAATTCTCACTAACGCCGTTCATCTCTGTACTGTTTTCTGTTTCTCATCCAGCTTCTTTTGCATGAAGCCAGTGTTCATTTAATCAAAATGGCTGAAAGGTAGCAACTACTTTCTAAAAAATAATTGGTCAGTCTTTGCAATTGGGGATCTGATGGTTAAGCACAAACTATTCCATTTACCCATTTGTTACCTGATGTTACATTCACAATACAGCATTGGGAGAAAAGTTTGTCTTTAGTACCTGTCAGGATTCCCGTTTGGTGCAAGATATTTTGAAGATTAACTTGGGAAATATTGCAATCAATTTTGCATCTGATATAACAAAAAAGTATTATAGCCTTTCCATGACCTGTAAAAACCTATTTCATTTCTCAATAATTAAGCTTAACTATTATTGCTTTCACCCATTTAATATGTTGCTAGTACACATTATTATTATTTTCCGGATGTAAATATTGAAAAGGAGTGGGGGGAGATTATCCCTACTGTTCATGTGTGACCTACTTAAACGGAAATGGATACCACTGATTTTCTTGTCTTTTCAAACCCCAAGGCAGAGGTGATATGGCTACCTATCATATCCAAATACTAATCTATGTTCTCTAGGAATATTGCCTGACCCACTGAGTTACTCCAGCACTTTGTGGTTTTTTTTTTTTATAAACCAGCATCTGCAGTTCCTTGTATCTCATACATTGATCTGTGTTGCTCATCGTGCAGCTTTAATCCTTATTATTTCATTTATGCACCAATCTTTGCTGAGGGAGACGTGTATAATCATTTGCTTCCATTTTAAAGGTTTACTTTTCTTTCCGTCTCTAACTTCGCATCTCGCGCTCCTTCATCCCAACATCTTCCATTCATTTCAGAATGGTCTGTATTGCATTGAGGAAATTCTCTAGGTTTCTGATCTTCCTTCTCCTCAATAAATTGAACCCTCGTGTCTTTTCAGTGTAGTTTTCCTCATTGTCAGCCACACATTTCCTGGGAAAATAAAAGAATGGAAAACCCCAGGTTCTACCATTCTTTGCTGTCACATCAACTCCAGAGTCCCATTTGTGAAGTAATTATATTGATACTCAAATAAATTGTGTATCTTGAAGAGATGCAAATGAAAAATTGTCATAAATTTATCAGAATTTTAAGGTAACTACACAATTTTAACATAACTCTTGTTTGTATACAGGCGTTTCAAAATGTGCTGAATTTTTAAACTGAAAGCAGCTGTTTCTCTTTCATCTTTGTTCAAGGAAATGGTGTTAAACAGCTTCTGTTCCCTTAGCAACCGTGCAAAGACCATAAGCATGTTACGAACAGCAGCCCTAACCTGACTGATCCATGTAGCCGCAGTCTTAAAAACTGCAACAGTAACCTGACCTACCGGGACGCTGGTAAGATTGGATTATTCATCTTGAGTGGAAAATAAAATCTGATGAATGAAAATCAGGAGGTTGATTCAACCTCATCTGTGATGTTCTTTTAGGTTAACAATTTCTCCCTCATTTGGATTTGCGTTGACATTATTGCACACACAGTAGCCACATGAAGCTTTTCATGAATGCTATGTCATTCCTCTGATTTTGTGTCTGTGGTGCTAACAGAAAATGTATCGGGCAAACAACGTTGATGCAATTGAGCATTTTGTAGCTATTGAAATGGATAGAAGATTACTCTGCTTGCAATTGTTTCATGTTTACAAGGCAAACATTTACTTTTCTGAATTTATGCTGCTGCTGGCAAATAAAGTAAAATTAAACAATTTTTTTAGAAGAGATCTAACTCATTGGAGTGCAGAAATAATTCACAACCCACCAAGAGCTTGCATCATTTGTGAAATTTCAATAGATATTAAAAAAAACATTCTCAAATTCTGTGAGAAATTGTCATGTGTTCAGGAAATGTAATATGCAAATTGGATTCACAAGAGACTGCAGGTGGTGAAATCTTGAGCAAAAAATAAACCACTGGAGGAACTTGGCATCCCAGGCAGCATCTGTGGAGGGAAATGCTTAAGAGACATTTTGGGTTAAGACCCTTTTTCAGAGTGGTGAAGAAGAGTCCTGGCCCGAAACACCATCTGTCCATTTCCTTCCACAGATGCTACTTGGCCCGCTGAGTTCCTCCAGCATTTTGTGTTTTAGATAAATGTGCAAATTAACAAAAGATAATTATTTTCACGAGCATTTTCCGACATTTAAATGACACCAATAATTTGTGAATTAAAAGCCTCCAGTATGTTTATTACATGCTTGCTATTTATTTCTAAACAAAAATAAAAGCTACAAACTGAAAAATACAATTTGAGGATCAGGGACTAAAACAGATTATCGTCCATGCGTCAGTTATTTGTGGCACCCTCTGCATTCAATAGGGTTGATGTGAATCAGAGTTTCAAGACCTAAAGAGCCAGCAAGCCTTGATGTTTGCTGTGGATTCCTCCAACATGACCATCTAATTTCAAGGCTGCTCTGAGTACTAGACTGAGATGTGCTTCCACATGGTTCACACTGGTGATTCTTATCAACAACTTTTTGGAAGTGTAGGCTCAGTGCTCTACATGGATTGTCCTCGAGGCCTTGCCAAGATTGTGACAGTGGATTGTTTCAGATGGTTTCATGAGCAGGCTGTCCATGTAATTTGGTCAAGTGGCCTAGTACCAGATGCCTCACATAGACAGCAAGACTTCTGTTGACTGGTGATGAGGCAGGCTTTCTTCGTCAGATCCTTCATACAACTTATGACGACCCATTGCCCTTGAGGTGATAGCAAGATGAATGAGAATCTCATTCATCTTCTGCAATGTGTGATTGTCAAGGATGTCTAGAAAAGGTTGCTTGGTCTTTATAAATATTGTTCACAAGCAGTTACATACTCATGACCTCTGAGCATTGCAGGCTGTTCCCAGGGATGCATACAGAGGCAAAATAATTATTGAGGATGGAAGATGAATAACTAGATGAAAGTTGTGATTTGGCCTGCATGAAATCTGTTGGCCTTTCAATGGAAGGAGCTGTCTACACTGAAGGTTGGTGACAGGCATAACTGCAATGTGCATGATCACTTGCTTTGGGTACACTAAAGCTTAGTGCAAACACCGTAAAAACTCAACGTGGAAAGACCACAATCTTGAGTCCTCCTGCCATTGATGGAATTAGCCCTGAGTACTTAAATGTATAATATTCCTTCCTATTGCACCATTCTGGATGCATCACTCTTGGTCCTCCATAAGGATCTTTCTAAGAACAGCTGTCAATGACACTCTAATATTTTTATTCCTGATATGACAAGGCATATTATTGGGGTTTGTATGTATCCTGGTCTTCAGCTACTTTTGGAATCTACACAGACCGGTGGTTTGTTGATTGTTAAGTCCAATGTTAGTTATTTAGGCCTGATGTCTAATCAAGTGCAGATATTTGTTCTGAGTGCCCTTTTCAGAAAATAAAGAAATGTTCTTTTGAGAGTTTTTGTAGCACAAGAAATGCTTGTATACTTTGGACAAACTCTTATTAAGCATATGTAATATTTACAAAAAGATTACATAATTAGCATTCTAAATACTTTTGCAATTTATAAGTTAAGATTTCCATACGTTCATTATTTAGTGCTGAGAAAAAGTATGATTGATCTTTTGTGTGGTTATTTTAAGATTTCCACATGATGGTCATATAATTATTTTTTTGTTACCCAAGCTCAAAAGTGCATAAATAGAAAATGTCAGATGTTGAGCTAGTCATCTCTGAAATTGCTCGTTCAGTTGTGCTTTGTGGTGTTGATGACCTCTTTAAGATTAGAAGATCATTTGAAAGTAAAAATGCAGTAGCTGCTCAGAATTCAGCAGCTATTAAGCTTGTTCCACTTAATTAAATTTAAAAAAAAAAGCTTAATTTTGGGCTTGTATTACTAAATAAACAAAACTCTGATGCTGAAAATCTGAAACAAAACAGGAAAAACAAAGAAATATTTCATCAGGACAGGCAGCAGCAGGCAAAGACATAAAGGTGTTGTTGCAGACCAGTGACCTGGTCGATGAGATACCTGTTCTTTTTGGCACGAGTCTTGTTTGAAATGTAGTAATCTTGTTTTTTTTGGAAGTATTACTTAAGTCAACACAAATAACTGATCAGAATGCAGATGCAAATTCAAATAACTGAGGTATGTTCAACATTTCTGGATAAATGCCTGGGGTCCCTCTACCTGACCTGGGAATTTTCATGCAATGCAAGTAAAATATCTCTTGTCTCTTCCAAACATGTGGCCACTGATTGTTTTCCTCAGCATCTATATTGCATGTTTAAGTGTGGCCCTTTTTAATAGATTATTCCAATATATTCATTTGTGGTCTTCTGCTAAATTCCAAGTCCACCCAATTAATAGTTCATATTTTCAGCACTTTTCACTGCCTTTGGCTACTTGGTCAAACAGAGCTCAAAAATCATTGGTATTGATTTTAGTTTATTATTGACGCGCACCAGGATGCTTTGAGCAACTTTGTTTGCATGCTATGCAGTCAAATCATGCTATGCAAGAGAACAATTTAGCCATACTCTAGCATCACAGGTAGTGCAAAGAGAATAAAATCAGAGTGCAGAATATAGTGCCACAATGTTATAGGATTACAGTTACAGAGGAAGTGCAAATTTTAAAAAAAGTGCAAGCTCTGCAATGTGATAGGTTGGGAGATTTGGGAGGACATTCAATAGTGTAATTGTAGTGAGAAAGATGCTGTTTCTTAATCTGGAGGTACATTTGCATCTTCTGCCTGATGGGAGAGACGGGGTGACAATAGTCATTGATTGTGCAGATACAAGGGATTGCAGATGTTGGTTTGCCCAAAGTCCTGGAATAACTCATTGGGGGTAGGTTTTTAATGTGATGGAATGGGTTATTACAACTCTGCAATTTCCTACTATCTTGGGCAGAGTGGCAGTCACGGTGGCGCAGCGGTAAAGTTGTTGCATTACAGCGCTTGCAGCGCCAGACCTGGGTTCGATCCCGACTACGGGTGCTGTCTGTACAGAGTTTGTACGTTCTCCCTGTGGCCGTGTGGGTTTTCTCCGAGATCTTCGGTGTCCTTCCACACTCCAAAGACGTACAGGTATGTAGGTTAATTGGCTGGGTGTATGTGTAAATTGTCCCCAGTGTGTGCAGGATAGTGTTAATGTGCGGGGATTGCTTGTCGGTGCGGACATGGTGAGCCAAAGGATCTGTTTCCGCGCTGTATCTCTAAACTAAAGTAATTGCCAAATCAAGTCATGATGCATCTCGATAGGGTGCTTTCCACGTACATTTGTAGGACCTGGTAAGAGGCATTGGAGACATGCTGGACTTCCTTTGACTTCTTAGGAAGTAGAGGTGTTGATGTGGTTTGTGTAGGGAAGAACTGCAGATGCTGGTTTAAATGGAAGGTACACACAAACTGCTGGAGTAACTCAGCGGGACAGGCAGCATCTCTGGAGAGAAGATGTGGTTTCTTGTCTGTAGGTTCAATGTGGTTGCTCCTGGACAAATTGTTGGTGATATTTACGCCTAGAAACTGAAGCTCTTCACGATCTCCACTGCAGGACGGACCATTGATGCTGATTGAGCTGTGTACACCATATCATTTGCTGGAGTCAATAACTAGCACTTTCATCTTGTTGACTTTTGAGGGGGAATTTGCTGTCTTGATGATTCTCTTATCTCCTTCCTGTATTCTGTCTTAATATTGCTCAAGATCCAGCCCACTATGGCGGTAACATCTGTAAACTTATGAATAAAGTTAGAACATAATTTGGCCACAGAGTCGTGAGTGAATAGGAAGTACAGCAAGGGACTGAGAATGCATTCTTACTGGCCACCTGAGTTGAGGATTATCGTGCAGCATGTTTTGTTGCCTATCCTCACAGATTGTAATCTGCAGGTCAGAAAGTTGAGGTTGTTGTGGTGGAGGGGGGTGGGGTGTTGATTCATATATCCAGGAGTTTGGAGATAAGTTTGATTGGGATTGTGGAGTTGAAGGATGAGCTATAATCTATAAGTGGCTGCCTGAAGCAGGTGTCCTCATTGTCCAGACGTTCCAATGATGAGTGAAGGGCAAGGTAGATGGCTTCTGCCATGGACCTGTTGCAGTGTCAGATGAACTGCAATGGTTGTCTGGGAGGCTAGATGGGGGGAGTCGGGTGGGGGGGGGGGGGAGTTGCTGTGGTGGATGTTCATGTTACAATGTATTTGGGTGTCTTGTTGCTCTTTATTGGCATGACTATGACAAATCAAATTCCTCGTATGTTGCAAAACACACTTGGCTAATAAAGTACTATTATGATTAGATTTAAAGTGTGCCCTGACTGTCTTCTCAAAGTAATTCATGATGGTGGATGTCAAAGCCACTGGATAGTAGTAAAGGAATGCCCCCTTGCTTTTCTTTGGCATTGGGATCATATTGATCTTCGTAATGCAGGTGTGGAACTCGGCATGGAGCAGGGAATAGGCTGAAGCGCATGTTTATTTCCTTTGATTTGGAAGAAATGGTTCCATTTGACATCTAATTTTAGCCCAGATTATTCCTATCAAATTATTGTAAAGGAAGTAATTTATGTGGGATATCCTTCATGAAGAGTCTTAGCTTTATTTTGCCGTGATTATTTTCATTTATTCTTGAAAGCCTGTTTTGCAGTACTTTGATATCACGTGTGTGGTTTCAGAATTTCTATATGCCGCAATCACTGGAAGATGAAAACAATAAATGAAGTTGACATGCTCTCCAGAGAAGAGATCACTTGCAGTGACCATTTGTTGAGTTGGATCAAATATTCACAAGTATATTGGGACTTTCGGAGACTATTTCATCACCACGGTTTCATCTGTAGAGTGACATATGTTAATGAGAAACTGAGAGTTACTTTTGAAGTTGTCATCAATTTATTCCCAGGCGAGATGTACAAAATAGAAACATAGAAAATAGGTGCAGGAGTAGGCCATTCGGCCCTTCGAGCCTGCACCGCCATTCAATATGATCATGCAACTGTCTTGCAAAAGCAAACGCATCTTTTAAAAAAAATGCTTGTTGCAAATTTCAATGGTGAGGATTAGCTCAATTTGACAAACTGGCAGGAGTATTGCTTAAGCTCTCCCTGCTCCATGCCAAGTTCCACACCCGCATTAAGAAGCCCATTATAAAGCACTGGTGGCTGGCCATTCATTCACTTTAATATTGAGAAAGGAGCTTATTTTACTAATGCATATAGAAATATGAATACTGATATTTTGCTTACAGCAGTATTGATGCCAGCATGTGGTAGATTGTACAATTGGATAACTGTTTCTACAATAAATAACAATTCTATTCTATCAATGAGAACAGAGGTGGGATGTACAGTGAGTAAACTGCAGTCATTTTGCCATTCTGTTGATCTCGGCTTGCCATTGAAACATCCAGGAAATTTCATAATTGAATGCAATGTCGAGTGAAGTCTAAGTGAATGAAAACTCCTCAGAGAGAGTGGACGTAAGACGTTTGTCTAAGTCTCAAAGTGTATTTCCCAATTCACATTGGTGATTTTACACTATTGTGCAGATTAATAAAAATTGTGGTAATGTAAACCTGCAAATAAAAATATTTAAAAGTAGATTCATGATTCTTCACCAGTAATGTCACACATTTGTCCCTGCTATCACCTGATTATTAATAGCCTCTTTCTATTATGGTTCTTGCCCAGCATTTGTCTGTTCTATCCTATCTGCACTCGCATCTTGCAGCGTTCACACAATTTTGTGGCTAGTATTTTGTTATGGAATCAGTTCTACTTTTAATATTTACATGGGGATAATATAATGCTTTAGGACACCAGCATATTAGGACTTTAACTAATGCTTATCATCTCCTCATTGCTATGGATTTAGATGGATTTACTTCTGCTTATTTTTAAAAGTTACGTTCCATGTGCAGAGTACCATTATGGGAAGAATTGATTGGTTGTGGCTTTCTTAATTGGGGAAATTATTTCCTTACCATCGACATTCCCCTATATGGTTTGAGTTTTGAGCAAAGTCAGGAAACTGTGGGCACATTGCCATATCCTGACAACACTGAGCCACTTCTGTGCAAGCTTTCTTAATGATTTTCAAAAGACATGGATGAGAAATTGAAGAGCATTAGAAATAAATGCTGGAATCATGAGCATGGTTAACCAGACCTGTTTGACTTGACAGAATATATCCAAAATGCACACTTGCATCTCATTATTATGATTGTTGCATCCAACCTGGTTAAATTGCATCTATGCATGTCCATGGTGTGCAATTTTGTAAGTGGTTACCATCTTTTAAAACTGGCTAATACTGACTAATGGTATGCTTGTACCTCACAAACTGAAAGTTCTCATTGTGATGCAAGGCTTCTTGAAGGACACGGAGCAGTAGCACGTAGAAAGCATTTTGAATTGTGGCCCTGGATCTTGGTGGATGAGAATGAAAAATGTCCTTTGTGCTCAAGAATCGAGAAAGTCATCCAGGTAAATTGCAGCAGGTAGAAATCCCACTCGTGTTGAATGACAGAAGTGAAGAAGTAAGTCGGTGATCGAAATATATTCGGGAACTATGCATACAAAGCAAGGTCTATGGAGATGGCAATTACATCCCATCTCTGGGATGGCACTATTAACCTCTCACCATGGCTCCACTTTGCAAACCCACATTACTTGATAAACACTAGCCTCTGTCAATTATGACTGCTGCTCAAGATTCACATGCAACACCACATCTTCATGCACATCTCACAGCTTTCACACATTGCCTGCTGTTCAACTATTACAGACATGTCACTTGGGTACAGTGTACTTTGGAAAATATCACATAATTGGTTGCAGCTGCAACCAACTCTCACAAGTAAATTGATGCCACGAGATCAGAAGCCTGGAATTGACAATGTAAGCTTAAAAATGAGCTCAGCCACCATTCCATGGAAATGGTGAGCTCGAGGTAGGATTTGGACTTCCCTGTTGGTTACACAAAAAAGCTGGAGAAACTCAGCGGGTGCAGCAGCATCTATGGAGCGAAGGAAATAGGCAACGTTTCGGGCCGAAACCCTTCAGGCTTCAGGTAGGATTTGGACTTCCCTGTGTTGCTTAATATTTGGATTGGTCACAGTGCAGATTATAGCAATAAGCTCACAATAAATCCTCCTCCTCGCATCCTGCTTCCCTTCTTCCTAGAATCTCTTTATGAATGCATGCATTTTTTGTTTGCCCTTTCACTTCGTAAAGTCATATAGTGTAGAAACAGGTCCTTTGGCCAACTTGCCCAAGCCGACCGACATGTCCCATCTACACTAGTCTCATCTGCCTGTGTTTGGCCCATATAGCTCTAAAAACTATCCTATCCATGTACCCGTCTAAACATTGCGATAGTACCTTATTTTGACTTTTTCAAACAGCCTATGTATTCCCTCCAGACCCTGGAGAAGAGATCTTTAATATTCAGAGCCACCTGTTCCGATAATGACAGTCTGCATGCTGTGGAGGGTGATCTGTTTTTTCTGAGTCAATGGACACGAGTGTCCTCCAGGTGTGGGAGAGAGAGAAACCGGGGTGCCACCTAAAGGGGGCAAGTACTGCTCCGGGCAATTACCTAGACAATAGGCGCAGGAGAAGGTCATTCGGCCCTTCGAGCTAGCACCACCATTCAATGTGATCATGACTGATCATCACCAAACAGTGCCCCGTTCCTGCCTTCCCCCCCCATATCCCCTGACTCTGCTATCTTCAAGACCCCTATCTAGCTCTCTCTTGGAAGTATCCAGAGAACCGGCTTCCACCGCCCTCTGAGGCAGAGAATTCCACAGACTCACAACTCTCTGTGAGAAAAAGTGTTCCTCGTCTCCATTCCATTAGTTTCCACCAGTGTGAGAGTCTGGGACCAGAGGGCATAGTCTCAGGTTAAAAGGATGTTCCTTCAGAAAGGAGATGAGAAATTTCTTTAGTCAGAGGGCGGTGAATCTGTGAAATTCCTTGCCACTGATGACTGCGGAGGCCACGCCATTGGGTATTTCTAAGGCGGAGATTGACAGATTCTTGATTAGTAAGGGTGTCAAGAGTTATGGGGAGAAGGCAAGAGAACGGGGTTGAGAGGGAAAGATAGATCAGTCATGATTGAATGGTCGAGTGGACTTGATGGTTTACTTCTTGCTCTAACTTTTGAACATGAGTTTGAAGACCGGTGGAGAGGCCGACAGATGAAGATTAAATGGCATTGATAATTAGATACTCGGTCATTGCCAAAACTGCAAGAACGCCTACGTAAGACAGTAAGTAACACTGCAAAGTCCAAACCTTATTCTGAGCCAATTTCCATGGTGATGATTGGCCTATTTTTTTACACGTGCAGACCTAACAATTTGAAGTTCAAGATTTCTGCTTGCTTTGCTTACAAGCCACCTCGGGTTCTTGCACTGGAAACCTAGACCTTTGGCCTGTATGTTGAATTTACTGCTGTACAATATTGTCTGGGGTTTTGGTGTACTCAAAAATTTGGGAGATATTGCTACATAACCAACCCATTTTCCAACAATTCATCAGAATTACTGAACTGTTGCTGCAAGGGAGTGGCAGTGGCTTCATGGAGCATGAATCAGGATTTGTGATTCTTTTACTGGCACTTTCCAGTGTCGTCCCTGAAGACCAGCTGTAGTCTGTGAAAAGTTTTTGAATTGTCAGAAATGAAAACATTTGCATGAGAATGCTCAGCCTTTGATATGCTCTGAATCTTTAGAGTTTGTAGATACAGCATGGCAACCGGTCCTTTGGTCCACTGAGTCCACACCAACCATCGATCACCCACTCACACTCATTCTATGCCACCTCACTATCTCATCAACTCCCTACACATCAGGGGCAATGTACAGCCAATTAACCCACAAACCCCACTTGTGCTTGTAAATGTTGAGAAAATCTGAGCACCTATGCAGGTAGAATATGCAAATTGCACACTGACAGTACCTGAGGTCGAAATCGATCCTGGGGCTGTGAGGCACCAGCTCTATCAGTCATGCCACTGTGTCAACTTGGTCTCCTGTGTCTCCTGACTGCGTCCACAGAATCGCCTATCTGCCCCCCTAACTATAGAGTCCCCTATTACTATTGCCATCCTCTTCTTTTCCCTACCCTTCTGAGCAACAGGGCCTGTCTCTGTGCCGGATGCCCGGCCGCTGTCGCTAACCCCCGGGTAGGCTGTCCCCCCCCCCCCCCCCCCCCCCCCCCCCCCCCCCCCCCCCCCCCCCCCCAACAGTACCCAAAAATGAGTACATTTCCTTATTTCCATTTCCTTTTGGTACTTGTATGGATAAGATAAGTTTAGAGGGCTATTGTCAAACACTGATTTGATGCCTATTGAAATGGAATCAAATCGGCATATGAAAGACTACATTCCAATTTCACATTCAAAGTGTAAAAATCTAATGTTTAAAATTGTTTGAATTAAGTTTCTGAGAGAAATGAAGATATTATTCAATTACTTAACTAATAAGGAAGACTTTAAACCAGAATAAAGCATTTGAGAAAGCGGAATCATTTTTTAAGTATTCATATGTTTTATTGCCTTTGTTATTTTTACAGTTTAGCATTATAATTGAAGCAAGATGCATGATACCGATCCTGTTTCTTTTATAAACGGCTTTTGTTTGCAGTGAAGGCTATAAACTGGGTTTATATTACTGCTCCAGAATGTTATGTTGTAGTCAGAGACCATTGTGAATACCTTGTGTAGTTTAAATAGAGAGTAAACACCAACGAGCTGTGAAAATATCGCAGAGGCATACATTTGAAAGATTTGTTTGATTCTGCAGCTAAATGAGAAAGAAGTATAATTTATGTACGTTGAACATATATTGAGAATGTTACAGTATTTTCCATGTGCTAATTAATTCCTTTTTGAAGTATCCCATTTCCTTTTGAGTAATATCCATTGTGGGCTTAGGATACGAGTTTATATTCATTATACCAAATATGTCCCCTGTAGCCAATTACAATGCATTGTTACTGTCATGATATGTTGGGACAATGAGGAATACTGACAATCAGCTTGACAGATGTGCCACTTCTGCACCCCATTAAGGAACAGTTTGTTGAGAAGTTTATTCCGTAGAAGGAAAAATATCTCATACATTTCCTGGCATTTGTCCTGCAGCAATATCCAGGTATCACCAGATGCAAATAAAAATAGTGTTCTTAATTGATATACCTCATTGCAGGAACTAACAGAAGACGCTACTGTCCCATCCTAGAGTAAAGTTCACGTGTGTCTTTGAATGATTTTTTTCTTGTTGTTGTATATAATATTCTTGACAATCGTAGGTTGAGAAAAAATGGTTCGGAAGCACTGAAGTGGTAGACTTTGGTGATACAGTGCAGAAACAGGCCCTTCAACATTAAACACTAACATTATCCAAGGCACAAGCGCCAATTTACAATTTACAGAAGCCAATTAACGTACAAACCTGTACATCTTTGGACAGTGGGAGGAAACTGGAGCACCTGTGGAAACCCTTTGCTGTCACAGGGAAGAATGTACAAATTCCATACAGACAGCACCCATAGTCAGGATTGAAATCAGGTCTCTGGTGCTGTAAGCAGCAACTCTACCACTGTGCCACCCCTAGTCACTGGTATTACCACTCGAAATGTGCAGTGCTCATTAAAATAAAACACAAGGGAGCACGAGATAGAAGAAACAGTATAAATCTCCAATTGAATATTTTAATTTATTCTCTGTGGGTATAGCTAAATCTGGATTGTCTAAAACTACTGCTAGTAGTTATGAGGAGATTAACAACCATGACTGCTTGTAAGCATCCTGACTGATATTAGTGCATGATAAAGATAAAATTACACAAAGGGTTTATGAAGAAAAAAAAAAAAATCATAATTGCAAGACAAGATCTGCTATATATTCAGGATGACAAACTGATTGAATATGGATGTTTCATTTGTGTCAGCATGAAGCACCATATTAAATATTATGAGTAAAATGTCCAATTTATTATGTAATTTAATTGGGAGAAATTTGTAAAGACATTTTCTGAGTCATGACTGGCGCACATTTATTGTGTTTGGCAGAGAAGACTGTCTCAAATTGGTTCTTCATCTCATCTGAGGTGCTGGTCGACAGACGTTTTTTTTTAAAGTTTTATTCTCTCATGGAATATGAGCTTTGCTAGAAATCCACATCTCTAATTGCTATTGAGAAGATGGTGATAAGCCACTTTCATAAGTGATAGCAGTAGAATGAAGCCATTTAGCCCATCAAGTCTACTCAGCCATTCAATCATGGCTGATCTATCTCTCCTAACCGCATTTTCCTGCCTTCTCTCCATAACCTCTGACACCTGTACTAATCAATAAGCTATCTATTTCTGCCTTAACTTTGACTTTGTTGACTTTGCCTCCACAGTCTTCAGTGTCAAAGAATTCCACAGATTCACCATCCTCTAACTGAAGAAATTACTCCACATCTCCTTCCTAAAAGAATGTCCTTTAATTCTGAGGCTACGACCTCTAGTCCTAGACTCTCCCACTAGTGGTAACATTCTCTCCACATCCACTCTATCTAAGCTGTTCACTATTCTGTACGTTTCAATGAGGGCCTCTCTCATTCTTCCAAACCAGCGAATATACTGTAGGCCCAGTGCTGTTAAACGCCCATCATATGTTAACCTACTCAATCCTTGGATAATTCTTGTAAACCTCATCTGGACCCTCTCCAGACCCAGCACATCCTTCCTCAAATATGGTGCCCAAAATTGCTCACAATATTCCAAATGCGACCTGACCAGCACCTTATAGAACCTCAGCATTACATCTGTATTTTTGTATGTAAACCCTCTCAAAATAAATGCTAGCATTGCATTTGCTTTCTTTAATACTGATTCGATTTGCAGATTAACGTTTTGCAAATCCTGCACCAGCACTCCCAAGTCGCTTTGCAATCTGATTTCTGGAGTCTCTTCCCCACAACCTATCCTATGTATGCACCTAGGAATACGCTTCTTAAACGTTGCGATAATACCTGTCTCAACTGCCTCCGGCAGCTCATTCCATGCACCCACCACCCTTTGTGTTTATATATTTTTTAAATTACCCCTCGGGTTCCCGTGAAATCTTCCCCCCCCCCTCCCCCCTCACCTTAAACTGATGTCCTCTGGCTCGTGATTCCAAAACCCTAGGCAAAAGATTCAGTGTGTTTTATTCAATCTATTTCTCTCATGATTTTGTACACCTGGATAAGATCACCCCCTCATCCAAATCCAATGAAGCTATGTCTCTCCATCGAGTGACTTTTTTCTTCTGTTATCTATTAATTAAAATGTCATTTCTTTTTATAAAGAGAATTTAAAAAAATCGAAGATCAAAAGCAAATAGCAATTTTGCTTCCTACTGTGTTTGGCGATTCCGTTCCAATTTCATTTCAAAGGCACTAATTGCTCCTGAGATGATTTAATCAAATATGTCTCAATGTCCAGATCTATGTCCAGAGTTTTGTTTACAGGGTATGCTGAACTTACTGATCTAAGTTGTGGCCATAGTTTAACTCGTGTGCAGTGAAATGTGAGAGTTAGATACAGCTATTATGGCCAACAGAGTCAAGGGATATTGGGAGAAAGCAGGAATGTGGGATGTACTGATTTTGGATGATCAGCCATGATCAGCTCGAAGGGCTGAATGACCGACCTCTGCACCTATTTTCTATGTTTCTATGAAATGGTTAGAACTATCTATTGACATATGTGAGAAATAGTTTGCATGGAAATGCAAGTTTGTTTGATGCTTTCAACAATGAAATAATCAGGTGGAACTGTAAAGTCAAAATCAAAGAATGCCCACTTGGCTGAGATACTGGAGTATAATTAGCAACCAGGAAACTGCACCCTGTACTGTTCATCGCCTTTCAGAGATTAATGAAGAATGTGGGGCTGGGATGAAATTTAATTTAATTGTTCTGTTTTTTCAATTACGGCAAAACTACATGTGAAACTGAACAAACCTATGACTCTATATTTCCATATAATTCAAGACTGATGTCAGTCCAATAACAACATTTGCTGCACATTGTAAACACCTTCAGAGTTGAGAGTCTCTATCTAATTCATTTGTCTTAATCAAAAATGCAGCTAACTGTTCTATCAGATCAAAGCAATGTTTTTATTTTTCATCCCTGATTGATCTTGTCATGCTAAGAAATGATAACCAACAATTTGTCAGTTGTCACATGAAAACCAACTTTAAACTTCTTGATGTATGATAAGGGCTCCTTAGAAAGTTTATGTGGCTTTTAAATGTGGCTGTTCAGTAAATTTACCTTCATATTAAGTATACCTTGAGACAGAAATAGATGGTAAGTTTTAGTAGCTGAATTGCAAGATGTGACAAGATCCTTATACTTGTTTTACAGGGAACATCATATATTTTAAGATCCACAAACCTGACTGTCCCGGAAGACCCATTGTCTCCGCCTGTTCGTGCCCCACCGAACTCATTTCCAAATACCTTGACTCCATCCTATCACCCTTGGTTAAATCCCTCCCTACCTATGTTCAAGACACCTCAGACGCTCTCCGTCGTCTCCGCGCATTCAATTCTCTAGGCCCTCACCCCCTCATCTTCACCATGGACGTCCAATCACTCTACACCTCCATCCCCCACCACGATGGTCTCACAGCCCTCCGGTTCTTCCTCGACCAGAGAAGCAACCTATACCCAGCCACTGACACTCTCCTCCGCCTAGCGGAGCTGGTCCTTACCCTCAATAACTTCACGTTCGACTCCTCCCATTTCCTCCAAATACAAGGCGTAGCTATGGGCACACGCATGGGCCCCAGCTATGCCTGCCTATTTGTAGGTTACGTCGAGCAATCCTTGTTCAATACATACCAGGGCCCCATCCCCGACCTCTACCTCCGCTACATCGACGACTGCTTTGGTGCCACCTCCTGCATCCGCACACAACTGACTGACTTCATCCACTTCACCACTAACTTCCATCCGGCACTCAAATACACCTGGACCATTTCTGACACTTCCCTACCATTCCTTGACCTCACTATCTCCATTGCAGGTGATAGACTTCTGACCAACATACACTATAAACCCACTGACTCCCATGGCTATCTGGACTACACTTCTTCCCACCCTGCTTCCTGTAAGGACTCCATCCCCTACTCCCAATTCCTCCGTCTACGCCGCATCTGCTCCACGGATGAGGCGTTCCACACCAGGACATCTGAAATGTCCTCACTATTCAGGGAACGGGGGTTCCCCTCCTCCACCATAAATGAGGCTCGCACCAGGGTCTCTTCCATACCCCGCAACACTGCTCTCTATCCCCATCCCCGCACTCGCAACAAGGGCCGAGTCCCCCTAGTCCTCACCTTTCACCCCACCAGCCGTCACATACAAAAAGTAATCCTCCGTCAGTTTCGCCACCTCCAACGTGACCCCACCACTCGCCACATCTTCCCATCTCCCCCCATATCTGCCTTCCGCAAAGACCGCTCCCTCCATAACTCCCTTGTCAATTCTTCCCTTCCCTCTCGGTCCACCCCCTCCCCGGGCACTTTCCCTTGCAGCCGCAAGAGATGCAACACTTGTCCCTTTACCTCCCCCCTCGACTCCGTTCAAGGACCCAAGCAATCGTTCCAGGTGCGACAGAGGTTTACCTGCATCTCTTCCAACCTCATCTATTGCGTCCGCTGCTCTAGATGTCAGCAGATCTATATCGGTGAGACCAAGCGGAGGTTGGGCGATCGTTTCGCCGAACACCTCCGCTCGGTCCGCAATAACCAAGCTGACCTCCCGGTGGCTCAGCACTTCAACTCCCCCTCCCACTCCGTCTCCGACCTCTCTGTCCTGGGTCTCCTCCATGGCCACAGCGAGCAGCACCGGAAATTGGAGGAACAGCACCTCATATTCCGTTTGGGGAGTCTGCATCCCGGGGGCATGAACATCGAATTCTCCCAATTTTGTTAGTCCTTGCTGTCTCCTCCCCTTCCTCAGCCCCCCTGCTGTCTCCTCCCATCCCCCAGCCTTCGGGCTACTCCTCCTTTTCCCTTTCTTGTCCCCACCCACCCCCGCCCCCGATCAGTCTGAAGAAGGGTTTCGGCCCGAAACGTTGCCTATTTCCTTCGCTCCATAGATGCTGCTGCACCCGCTGAGTTTCTCCAGCTTTTTTGTGTAACCTCATATATTTTAAGTGTTGTTCTGAAATTAGCTTTGCAGGTGAAAGCGAAACAAAACCCCTTCAGTAGCAACCATGCTGGAACAGTACACAACAGGCCTCTTGGCCCACCATGTCTGCACTCCCCAAGATGCCAATCAAAACTAATCCCACCTGTCCACACATGGTCCGTATCCCTCTATTCCCTGCCTGTTCGTGTGTCTGCCTAAATGCTTCTTCAATGTTACTGCTTACACAACTTCACTGGCACCATGTTCCAGGCTGCTGGACCACTCTTGTCTGGCAAATCTCGTTTAAACTTAACATCTCACATTAAATCTATATCTTTTAGTATTTGCCAATACCACTCTTGGGGGAAAAAAAACCTCCATCTATCTATTGCAATAGCAATGTGCTATTTCCAAATGTTATAAATATAATTCAGGTTTACAGCACACTTTCTAATTAGTAAATAAAAATCTGTTCACTTTTTTCCATTGGTAGTGTTTGGAGAGGGACAATGAAACTCCAGTATATTAAGCTTTCTCTGTAAATGGTGATTCCTTTCCAATTTCACTTTCAAAGGCAGCACTTCAAGAACATTTCTCATTCTCAACCTGGTGAATGAAGGAAGGTATTAGTAAAGCAGTGCAAGAGGTGTTATCTCACAAGTAGTTGGAACATTTTAAAGACAAAGTAAATGTAGTTCTGGCTACGAAAGCACCTTTCTCTCGTTAGCTGTTGAGCATTTTATTCTGTTGTGGAAATTTATTATTCATGCATTAACATCATGTCTATTGGGTACTTTAGTATTGGTGAGAATTTGGCATCTGTGGGCAATGGTTTCTGTAAAGGTTTCTATTGTTAAGAGAGCATACAATTATCTCCCAGCACCATTTGCCATCTGATCGTAATGGAAACAAATTCTTCCTGTCGAGGACGGAAATAAAATGTCAAATAAATTTAATTCATTATGAAGACGTACAAAAGTTGGGATCTTACAAGTGAGTTGATTTTATTAAAATCGTACAAAGGTATTTTATTTTCCAATAAATTGCATTATTTGAGGATAAAACACAAATCTATTGAGGTAATTGTATGCTATTATAGGAGGTTGGCCCTATAGGCAGAATTAATATTCATTTTTCCAGGTTTTTAGTCTGTACTAAATCTTTCCAATTGTACTTCTGTGTCTTTTGTCTGTAAATCATCTACAAGTTATTGATGTTGATGAAATATGGAATATTTTATTTTGCAAAGATATAGTTACTCTAAGGAGGTCCCATTGGTGCCTTCATTTTTATTTGTTTGTGAAAATAGTCCTTTTAATTACCATGTTACCCCAATTGCACACATCTCTCTTGCATGACTGCTCAGAAATGCTCATGTAAACTGGTTCATATTTATGAACTATGTCATACTTTTCTAATGATGTGTTCATAAAATAGTTTATTTTAAAAGAATTATAAGTACATTTTTTTTTAGTGGCCATTCCAGCTTAAAGAATGAAAATGATAATGAGAAATTTTCTGGATGGTAAGCCTGAATGGTTTCGGGTTACAGGAAGATCTTGATCATGTGATGAAATGGGAAAAACAATGCCTGATGTGATTTATTTCTGATTATACACAGATGTATGGGTGGGAAGGGTTTAGAAGGCTATAGGCCAAATGCAGGTCAATGAGACTCGCTCGGAATGGCAACTTGGTCAGCATGTACAATTTGAGCTGTGATGCTTTTTTCCATTTTGTATAGCATTATGATTCTGTGTGAATTGATGTACTTTGGGATGGCGAATAAGGACAGGGTACACACAACGAATGGCAGAGCACAAAGTAGTATCAAGGAACAGAGGGACCCTAGTGCACAACTCTAAACAAAATTAAAGTTTGGTATGATAGCTCTTGGAAGTTTGGTATGATAGCTCTACTTTCTCATTTTATATTTCAAAAGGACCTAAATAGTGCCTTTAAATGTAGATACAAAAACTGAGATGCTGTCATCTTCAGTTAGAAACTGCTGGAGAAACCCCCCAGGGGGGTCGGCATCTGTGGAGGGAAATTGATTTCAAGCTTCTCTTCTTCCCTCCACAGATGCTGCCTGACTTTCTGGGCTCCTCCACCGGTTTGTTTTTCGTTCCCTCAAATCCAGTTATGCAAAGATACAGTAGTTCAATAGTGGCATTTTTAACGTGTTTTATGTAGATTCTTATACCTTGCATGTATTACCATCCCTCCACCGAGTTGTTTTGACTGAAAAATATCTTGTAAGACCACTTACTGAGGAGTCTTCTGTAACCTGTGTTAAATATTTACTCTAGATTGGTCAATCTTGAACATGAGATTCAAGTCGAATGCAGACAAATAAAACAAGGTGCAACTAAGAACTGAGCTTTTTTTGTGTAATGCAAAATACCATGATAAATGTATAGGCTGTGCAAACAGCAGTGAGAGTGTGGTCAAGACCTGCATTAGAAGGAGTGCTCCAACATTGTATGGGTAGGATGGTTATTAGCTGGCAGTGTATGTAAATGGGTATTGATTTTCTGAGTCCATGATGGGTCTGGGTATTTAACTTGCTTGCACTGTGCACTGAAAACTTCACATTGGAAAATGACTTCAGTTCTATATACCAAGTCCTGTGGTATTCAAAGTCAGAAAGTAGAGAACTACTTAATGGTGGGAAGAATAATACTGCTGGGATTTGAGAGATAGCTTTGTTTAGTAAATCTGCTTTCTGTGCAATACTATTCTTACAATAATGCACAACAATGCTTTAGGTGCAGTGAGGGCTAGAGTGTGGTCTGCTGGGAATTGTTATCTTGGATATTTGTGTCATGCTTCAGTCTGAAATACCCCAGTTTTTTCCCCGTTTCATTCCTTATCTCCAGAAAGGGACACATCTTACATCTGTGCAGTCAGTGCTTGTGTTAATCCAGGCATAATTGGAGATGCTAGGACTTCAAAATGGGGTACAGTTTCAGGGTTACTGGGAGATTTGGTCAATTTGGAATTGTTCTCTGCAGAGCTGGGACAAGCTGCGGATAGGTGCCAGAGTGTCTGGAGCTTAGATACAATTTGTAAGAAAAGAATGGGATTATCTGCAAACCCTGTCAATTTGGTGCAAAATGCATAGAGTGCATAGGATGACTGTATCTTGTAAATAGTTGTACATAATGTTGCAATTTGACTTTGCCAAGTGTTGATTGGATGAGGTGTTGAGCCTTGTCTGGGTTTTTTGTAAACCAGGGTGAATGTTTCTAAATTGGCTTCTTCTCAAAGTCCGTTTTGAATACAATGTATTGAGCTGTTTATTCATTGGGTTGGGGGAATGCCTGTTATGTATGGGGTTAATCGATATCTGTAATTGGGTTATTAAGAGACCACCCCCATGTGGTTCGGCCCCTCGAGGTCCCGCGACATATAAAAGTCCGCTACCATGAGGCTCAGCGTCGATCTTCTGGGAGAACGCATGGGACTGCGTGAACTTCTGGAGTGTTTCTGTCTGAGCGAGGCCTAGAGGGCTTGAACATGCAGACACGAGGATCGAACCCGCAGTGGGATGGGTACAGTGGTTGATCTGTAACGCTGTTTTGGTAAAATAAAATGTAGTTGTTTCAAGTGCTTGATTCAGTGTTTTTACTGAAACTAGACTGGGGGGAAGCTTAGAAACGAGCAATTATCATTTGCAAACTACTTTGTACAAGTGGCAATTTTTCTTAATGTGGACCTACATCAGTTAGCTTGATTTAGTAAGCAGTCACAGCCAAATCAAATCCCGTCCTCAGCCGATGCTTATATTCACATATTTTCCAGCAGAAGCTATTGGACTGAGATCAAGAATGGAAACACTTACTGATTTTCTCTGGCCTTTGAGTATTAAAGGATATTAGTCATTTTTTTTGGAATGTGGGCATTGCTGTTAAATCCAGAATTTATTCCTATTTGCGTTTGAGTTCACTCTGAATTGCTCTTGAGAAGTGGTGGCCACTTAGTGAACCAATGCAGCCTTCTGAATAGGGAGTTAGATCTTTCAGCTTTGAAGGAACAATGACATACTTCCAAGTAAAGATTTTCTGTGATTTAAAGGGAATCCTGCTGGTGCTATGTGTGCATGCATTTCATGGTCATGACCTCTAGATTGGCAGATGATAGGGGTTTGGGAAAATCGATTTGAATCGCCTTGTAAAATAACTTCAATTTATTTGGTAGATACATAACATAGTTACAGTACATCTGGTGATTGGCTGGTTAGTATGTCTTGCATGATGTTGAATGCCTTGAGTGTTGTTGGAGTTATGCTCATCTGGATGAGTGGCGATTATTCTATTCGAACCCTGATGTACCAATAGATAGTAGAAACGTTTGGGAGATTTCAGGAGGTGGATTCTCCCTGCACGTGCCTTTGTAAACACTCTTTATATGGCTGGTCCAGCTGAGTTTTTGGTCGATACTTTTGTTTTTTAAATTTAAATTTTAGTTTTAGTTTTAGTTTTGTGATATAGCATGGAAACGGGTCCTTCGGCCCACAAAATCCACGCCATCGATCACCCATTTGCAATAGTTCTATGTTATCCCACTTTTGCATGCACTCCCTACATATTAGGAGCAATTTGCAGAGGCCAATTAACCGACATATCATTATGTCTTTTGAGATGTTGGAGGAAACTGGAGCGTTCAAAAATCTACAGTCACAGAGAGAATGTGCAAACTCCACATAGGCAGCACCCGAGATCAGGATTGAGCCCGGATCTCTGCTGCTGTGGGGCAGTAGCTCAACCAGCTGCACCACTGTGCCATCCTGGTGACACCTTGACTGTTGGTGACTCAACGGCGGTAATCGATAGGTGCCTCGTCTCTATGTTTGTGGTTATTGTACGCTGATTTTGTGGGGTGAATGAAGGAAAATTATTTTCATTTACTCTCTTTATTCAAGATTCAAGAGTTTATTGTCATGTGTCCCAGATAGGACAATGAAATTCTTGCTTTGCTTCAGCACAACGGAATATTGCAGGCATAAATAATACAGAACAGATCAGTGTGTCCATATACCATTGAATATATATCTATACCTTCTACCTGAGGCAGCGGAGAGATGAGTGTGTGGCCAGGATGGTGTGGGTCCTTGATGATGGCAGCGACTGTGGTGGATCCCCTCGATGGTAGGGAGGTCAGAGCCGATGATGTACTGGGCAGTATTTACAACTTTTTGCAGTCTTTTCCTCTCCTGGGTGCACAAGTTACCGAATCGAGCCACGATGCAACCGGTCAGCATGCTCTCTATTCAACCGATTAAAGTTAACTATCTCCTGACGATGGAGCTTTCTGAAAGATAGATTTTTCAAGAATGTTTACATAAGAGTAGTCAAATTAAGTATTTGTTGTAGCAATCATATGATTGTCATTTGTGGTTGCCTTTCAGTGGAGTTGGAAGAGAAAGTAATTTTGTATGAGCACCATAATATGTGATGAATATTCTCAAGACATTGCAATGGTGGCAGCAGTCATGAATTACCTGAGAGGACTGGATTGTTAGAGGAATGATGCATGGGTATCATCCTCACCAGGAAGTTATAATGAAAGCCTGTCATCTGGGCTGTAAATACCTGAGAATAGTCACCTTGCTGCTACAAGGTCATCTCTTGTCTTAATTTATTTGCTAGACTTTTCAAACTTCCAATTTATTTTCCTTTTAAGGCACAGATACTTTGATTCCCGTGCAGTGAAAATATAACCGATTACTTCTCTGTTTACCTTTTTGAAACAAAATACTTCAGTTTGCAGATACGTTGAGATTGATGATGACATGGGAAAAGAATGAATAAGTGGAGTGAGGAAGCCATTGTATTTCCACTGAGCACCAAAGCAATTTCAGAGATTGTCAACTGGCATAATCAGTGTTCTCATCGCAAATATACGTTCTAAATGCTTTATGATCAGGTACAATTTTGCCATTCATTAATTTCTATGCAATCAATGTGTACAAAATCATGAGAGAAAGATTCAGGGAATTCAGAGGACATAAGTTTAAAGTGAAGGGGGAACGATTCATTAGGAATCTAATGGGTAACGTTTTTACACAAAGGGTGGTGGGTGTATGGAACGAGCCAGTGGTTGAGGCAGGTACTATCGTAGCGTTTAAGAAACATTTAGACTAGTTCATAGTTAGGATAGGTTTAGAGGGATATGGGCCAAACGCAGGCGGGTGGGACTAGTGTACACAGGACATGTTGGTTAATGTGGGCAAGTTGGGCCGAAGGACCTGTTTCCATGCTGTATGACTCCATAACTTCAATCATTTTGTAATGACATGTACACAGAAGACACTGAAGCATAGGTAGGCCATTCAGTGCAAATTTCCTGATCAACCCCATATCCCTCAATTCCCGTAATATTTAAAATGGATGCGTTGATGAAAAGTATGTCAAATTAAGAATATGTTAGCAGTTTTCTTTACTGCCTTAGGTTTTCAGCACTTTCCCTCCTGAATAAATCAGTGATAGTTTCTCCATATGGAGAGGCATACTCAGTGTGACACAGTGTACCACCTGGATCATGCTGCTGCCTCCTGTTATCTGCTAATTTTAAACTCGAACAGTGAAAATTGAGACATGGTAGATTAAATGTGCGGAAGTGACTTCTGCCAGATTATAGTTTGCATAATCCTTGTACTGTCATAATTTACCAGCCAGATCATAATTAACTAAACCTGTCGGCTCATCATTTTTTAATGTAGAAGTATTTGCCTTTACACATCGCCTTTCACAACCCACGGGTGGCACTGCGGCAGGCAGCACAGCGGGCGGAGAGTGGTCAGGTTGTTGCACCAGAGACCCAAGTTTGATCCTGACTGCGGGTGCTGTCTGTACGGAGTTTGTATGTTCTCCCTGTGACCACGTGGGTTTTCTCCGGGCGCTCCAGTTTCCCCCCACACTCCAAAGACATACAGGTTTGTAGGTTAATTAGCTCCGGTAAAATTGTAAATTTTCCCTAGTGTGTAAGATAGTGCTAGCGCACGGGGTGATTACTGGTTGATGCGGACTCAGTGGGCCAAAGTGCCTGTTTCTGCACTGCATGTCTCAAGTGTAAAACCTTGAGTTATACAAAAGTGCTTTAAAGCCATTGTATTCATGAAGCATTGAAATGCAGTTGGATGATTGCTTATGCATAAGCTCGCACAGACACAAATATGTGGCTAATGTTTGGTAATATTGCTGAGTGGGAAACGTTGGCCAGTACAACGGGGATAACTCTCTGCTCCTCAAAAGAGTGCAGATGGTGCCCTCAATATTATCTTGTCAAAAATTACAGCATCGCCAACTATGTAGAATCCCTTGAATATTGGGCTGTCTGATTTGGTATTTTAGACTTGAACATTTGTAGTAGAATTCTCAACTATTTTTAAAGTCTAAGACAAATATTCTCACAGCCATGTCACAGTTAGCACACCAAATAGTTAAATAAATCCCAACCTTTTAATAATTAGTCTTTATTATTTGTCTTTGTATTCAGTTGCGGCATGTGTTGTTATTTAGTAGTCCTATTTATTCATCACCTTTTCTTTCTGTTATTCTTTAAATTGTTCCTGTTTCTTGGTCTTCAGTCGTCATCCAAATGCCTTAATATTTTCATCTAAATGTAGGAATACATACCTCTTTGTGTAGTAAAACAAAGAACTAACAAATTATAGAAATACAGATGAGAAAAACAGAGTTTGTTTGAAAAAGATCGATACAAAATGCAAGAGTAACTCAGTGGGCCAAGCAGCATCTCTGGAGAAATAGGTTATGTTTTGGGTATGAACCCTTCTTCAGCCATTTGTTTGAAAAAGATCTGCTAACAATATATAACAAACCTGTCATATACCTAACTACATTCCCGCTAACTGGCTCTCACCACGTTCCCAGTCCTTGGCTCTGATTGCACATCAAACAACATTCCCATCACCCAGCTTTAGATGCACACGTAAACATGTTCCCAACCTCCAGCTCTGCCCATGCTCATAATCACATTCCTGCACCTGCTCCAGCCCTCATCAAATGACTTTCCAATCCCCTGCAGAAACAGGTTCTCCAGAGATGCTGTCTGACTCGCTGAGTTACAAGAGCATTTTGTTTCTATCTTTCTCATTCCCTTGCTCTGGATATAAATCTAACCATATACTCGAACTCCAACTTCACCACACTCTTAATCACATTCTGAGTTTGACTCTCGACAAAGCAGTTCTTGTAGTTGCATTTTGCATTTCCGCTATTCCTCCAATTTATTTTGCATATCCATCAGTCCCCTTTTTATGCTTTGCATTTAACTGCAATATTTACAATCGCCATTCAATCTTTTGGCACATTTTTGGTATGAGGGAGGAAACCCACCCATTCACAGAGAGAACATGCAAACTCCACACAGAGACCACCGTAAGTCAGGATCAAGCCCAAATCCCTAGAGTTGTGAGGCTGCAGGTTAAGTGTTATGCCACACTTTGTAGTTGTATCACACAAAGTGTAGCACAATGTTTGAGGATCAATGAAATATTTAATTTAGTTTTGTTTCTCTGAGTATTAATAGTTTCAGTTTCAAACGGCATTTGGGGAAGTTTCATTATGAAACAATTGTGACAGTATGGTTGGATGTAAAGTTAAAGTTAATTGGTTTAAAATGGGCTGGATTATGTGGTAGCAATAGTTTATTGTATTTTTTTTAACAACACTTTACATTTCTCATGCAAGGTCATTGGCCTGAAATGTTAGCTTTATTTCTCTGTCCACACATGCTGTCTGATCTGTTGAGTACTTCTGGTGTTTTAGTTTTTTGTGCATATTCTGTATCCCACCAAGTAATTATAACACAGTAACTTTGGCAGTTATATACAGCAATCGCGATGGACAACAGAAGAATACATAATGGACATTTTCAATCCACCAAACCAACTTGAAAATAAGAAGCCTGACGCCCACATTTTACAAACCCACAGAAGTAAATTTAGGAGCTCTTTTAAAAAAAAAACCCATCTGATGAAAGTGAGTGAATATGGAATAGAACAGTAAATTATGTTTATTCTACAGAGAAAATAATAGATGTGTAGGAGTGATTATAAGACTGTAATTATATTGAGAGGTGGAAAGCAAATTTAAGTGGTTTATAACTATCAAGTGAAACCCAAAATTAAATTACAGCCTTGAAATTACTCCTACATGTGTGTTCTATTAAATATATGGTGTGTTCCAAAGGCAGTTTTATTAAATTTTTGGTCTTTTTTTAATATTGGTGATAAGTGTTGTGGGAGATGTTGACTTCCTCTGCACCCTTTAACTTGTTATGTGATAATGTTCACACTTCAGGAGTAATGACTGTGATTTAAGCACTGCAAGCATTTTAAATATTTGTTGACATCATACCAAGGTGTAACTGGAGACAACTGCAGAGGATTGCACAGAAATCTGTTCGGAGAACAAGTTGAAATTCATAGAATCCTTGCAGTTTAATGGGAGCCTCTTTCAACAAGCAATCATTTACATTTTGTTGATGCAAGAGGTAAAGATCTAGATTAACAACAATGCCAGACTGAGAGCTACACAGACTGCAAAAATAATGTGATAGCCTTATGGGGCTGTCCCATTGTACGAGCTAATTCAAGAGTTCTCCCGAGTTTCCCCTGATTCAAACTCGGAGAATTATGGTAATAGCCATTCGTAGGTACTTGGGGCTCTCATTGACATTTTTCAGCATGTTGAAAAATCTTCATGAGTCTTCCCGTGCTTACCGCATTTCCCGAGTACCTGTCGTTAGCGTTACGAGCCACTACGAGATGTCCCGAGCTCCGACGTACGCGCTCCGTACATTCTACGTGCTTACAACGAGTTTGGGTTTTTTTTTTAACTCGGGAGAGCTCTTGAATTAGCTCATACAGTGGGACAGCCTCTTTAATTACTGGGTGTTTCTACAAACTTCAAATTAGTGTTCTTCACTTTTATGGCATTAATCATTAACCATGGCTTAATGCTAGGCATGATACGGCTAAACCCATATTCATGTAGAAATTGGATGTCAATGCATATTTTTAGGATTGAAACCTGGCATCAAATAGGAAATCATCATGAAAACTGGAACTGACTGTTCACCCTTTGTTTTATTTTCATTTGATTTTCATTTGGCTTTTACCAAGTATGGCTACAGCAATCCCTCATGGAAAACATTGGCTTTGTATAACACCATTGTTCCCTGTGAGAGACTAGCTTTCCTTTATATTATCATTACTTATCAAATAATAACAAAGTTTGGCTATATTGAATGCTCCTTTATGTACCCTGGCATTATTTTCCAACTCTTTCTTCGCTATATCGATGTTCGCAATGGGCTGCCTCTTGCACCCATGAAGAAATCATTGATTTTATCAACTTTACCTCCAACTTCCATCCTGCCCTCAAATTCACTTGGATTTTCTCTAACGTCTCTCCCTTTCGTGGTCTCTCAGTCTCCATCATGAGATAGATTATCCGCTCGGCAGTATGTTTATGCTGCCGAAGCCGCTGAGTTCCTCCAGCATTTTTTATTGATCAAGATCACATCATCTGCGGTTTTGTGTATTCAAATTTTGGCTCATTTTGCATTTAAAGTTTATGCAACATTGCTCTCAAAGTTAAGCCAGCAGTATAAGGACAAATATTCACTTTAATATTAGAATTTCTGTGCAGTGATTGTACTAGCCTAACTTTGTTGAAAACTGTTACTCACGCAGGGCATACATATTCTGGAGGGATATTATTTTGTAATATTCATATGGAATACCAAGTTTTCAGTAAACCCAACCGAGGTCAAGAAACAGAAACAATATCAAGGAATTAACACTGGAATTGTTATTGGTGCATTGTTGTACAGAGATGCAGTGAAAAGGTTTATTTGCATGCTATCTAGTCAAATTGTTCTAATCAAGCCTTATGCAAGTGCAACGGCAGTGCAAAGAGAAAATAACCAGAATGTAGCATGTAGTGTTCCAACATTAGTGTGTTACGGTTAAAGAGAAAGTGTAGATTTTTTTTAAGTGCAAGGTCCACATGAGGTTGGTTGGAAGATTAGGATGACACCCTAGCTTATGAGAGGACAGCTCTGTTAACACTGCTAATTAAGAGTGTGGAATAAAAACTTTCTTCATAAGACAAAAACAGTTTATGGGAGGAGCATTCAGTAGTTTGATAACAGCAGACAAAATCTGCTTCTGAATCTGGTGGTATGTGCTTTCAAGATTTTGTGTCTCTGTGCAATGGGAGAGGGGAGAAGAGAGAATGACCAGGTAAAAATGGTCCTTGAATTATGTGGCTGCTTTCCCAAAGCAATGTGAAGTGTAGCTGGATTTGATGGAGGGAGGCTGGTTTGTGCAATGAACTGGGTTACATCCATAACTCCCTGCAAGTTCTTGTTGTCTTCCTGGAGGCTTTGGTGGTGGATTATATTATCCCTCTGACCTTCTGTTCAAAGCGAGCACAGAATACATTGAGTTTGTCGGAGAGGGAGGGAGGGGTGCATTGTTGCCAACAGTACTAGCCCACTTTATTTAGCAGCATATAGACCGATTACAATCGACAGATGAGTGTGTTATCATTCCAGGATTCCTGCGTGGTCCAGATTCCCTTTTAGCATCCTTGATGGCTTTCCGAAGCTGATAAATAAATTAATTTTATCACTCGTTTGCATGACTTGAATGCTGCAGTCTTAGACGTCACCTGGGAATGGACATCAAAGTTCATCCATACAAGATACATTTATTTTGTCACATGTGCCAGTTGGCACAGTGAAATGTGATCACCATACAGCCATACAATAAAAGTCAAGAACACAACACACGATAGAGTTCAACATAAAACATCCCCACACAGTAGAATCAAAGTTTCCCATTGTGAGGGAAGGCACCAAAGTCAGTCATCTTCCTCTAATGTTCCTGATGTTCACCCGTGGTCAGGGCCTCCCCGAGCCCTCCGCTGTTGCTGCTCTGGGCGGCCCGATGTTCAGGCCCGCTCGCTGGGGTGATGGAAGTCCGACTGGGACTGGAGGACCTCTGCAGTGGCCAGGACATCCGAGCCGGGCACCTCCTACCGGAGTCCGCGGCACCCGAAGTCCACAAGCCGTGCTGGGCGGAAATGCAATGCTGGCAGCCCTCGGCAAAGGCCCCAGGACTCCGCGATGTTGAAGTTAGCACCACCCGAGCTGGAAGCTCTATAAACCCCAGCTCCGCGATATTGAAGCTGCAGGCCCAACACTCAAACAGCGATCCAGGTAGGCATCGCCCGCTCCGCGGTGAATCCAACGCTGTGCCGCCGCTGTTGAAGCACTGGTCCGGTTCCTGGTCCCCGGCAGAAAAGGCCGCGCCAATCCAGGTGGTAGGCCGTGAGGAGGGGGGCGAGGACGCGACTCGGAGAAATAGTCGCGTCCCCGCCAGGAAGCGACTGGGAGACAGTCCCTAGCGGAAAACATGGTTTACGGCTCGTGGACACACATATTGTCTTCTTTGGCATGTATTCCTCTATACAATGGTGCAGCGGTAGAGTTGCTGCCTTACAGTGACAGAGATCCTGGTTTGCTTCTGACTACTGTTCTTGTCTGTACAGAGTTTGTATGTTCTCCCTGTGATCACTTTAGTTTTTTCCAGATGCGCCTGTATCGTCTCGTATTCCAAAGGCGTACAGATTGGTAGGTTATTTTGCTTCAGTAAAAATAGTAAATTGCCCCTTGTGTGTAGGATAGTCTAGTGTATGGGGTGATCGCTAGTCAGTGTGGATTCGGTAGACCCGAAGGGCTTGTTTCCACACTGTATCTCTGAAGTCTAAAGCATGGGATGTAGAATCACTTTGTTTCCCTCGATCTCTAAATGGGATCCATCGAATTCTAAATAGGATGTTTACTGTTATTCATTAAGCCACATTCAATGGCAAATCTGCAGTTCCCTCTGAAATGCCACTGTCGAAGAACCAGTGAATCTGAGGTGCAAGCCAAATGTCCAACAGCACCTATTCTGATAGGGTTTACATCATGGGTGGGCAACCTACGGACCCCGGGCGGAATGCGGCCCGTAATCCGAAATCATCCGGCCCGTAGGCGGATTTTTTTTCCCCGTAATCATCCGCGTGGCCAAGCTCCAAACACGGCCGAGTCCTGAGCGTGGCCGAGCCCTGAGCTCTGGCTGTACCGCATCCTGCGCAAAACTGCAGGCACGGCCACGCACCTTCTGTGAAAAATCGAAGGTGGACAAAAATGCTGGAGAAACTAAACGTGTGAGACATGCAAGGAATGCATGAGGCTTCCTCACCCGCTGAGTTTCTCCAGCATTTTTGTCTACCTTCTGTGAATACGTGATTTGATGCCTGCCATCCGGGACGGGATAGGGCGGGATCCATGTGTACATTTGATAGATGTGGCTCGCCATTCGCTCACAGACATGTGTCCTGGCTCCTATGCAGAACAAGGTTGCCGACCCCGGGTTTATGACATTCCATTCCACAGGAAAGAAAAAAGTTTTGGGTTGCCTTTATCGTGGGAGGAAATCAGTGTAGACTTGGAAAGAGTGAATGTGGAGAGGATGTTTCCACTGGTGGGAGAGACCAAGACTAGAGGTCATGGCCTCAAAATTAATGAAACATTCCTTTAGGAAGGAGATGAGGAGTTTCTTTGGTGAATCTGCAGAATTCTTTGCCATAGAAGGCTGTGGAGGTTATGTCAATGGATATTTTTAAGGCAAAAATAGATAGCTTCTTGATTAGTATGAGTGTCAGGGGTTATGCAGAAAAGACAGGAGAAAGGGGTTAGGAGGGATAGAAAGATCAACCATGATTGAATGGCGTAGTAGACTTGATGGGCCAAATGGCCTTATTCTGCTCCTGTCACTTGTGACCTTAGACTGGGTCACAAAACTGCCTTGCTCTTTTTGAGCTCATTTCAAAAGGAGGCAAAGCTTTAAAATTACAATGGAGGACACAATCCAGTCTTGGTTTGACACACATGGTAAACAGGTGAGGGTGAGAGTCCCTAAGACAATGAAACTGGTTCAAATGAGTAATCATCTTTCTCATATTATCCCCTGAAGGATTACTAAGGAAGCAAATTAGAGGCTGCAACTCATGATTAATACTCCCTTATCTGTAAATGAGAGAGCAGTTGAAAAGGAGCTTTCTCAGAAATGGGAGCAGCATTCAAGATTTAAATCAATTTGGGCAGCAACAAACTGACAGGTTACAAAACGGGAAAGTGGTGTTCTGTTGAAATAAAAAAACAAAACCATCTGGAGTAAATTTGGGGACTGCTGCTGAAGGAGAAGGTGGGGATGGGAGCAGGTTAAGTTTACAGGAATGAATCCTGGAAAAAAAGTTAGTAATTCTTCCAAAGATTGAGCTTGCGTTTAGTTTATTATCATGTCTACTGAGGTACAGTGCAAAGTTTTTGTTGCGTGCTAATCAGTCAGCAGAATGACAATACATGATTACAATTGAGCCATTCACCGTGTTCAGATACAGGATCAAGGGAATAACATTTAGTGGAAGATATAGCTGGTAAAGTCCGATCAAAGATCTGAGGGTCTCCAATGAGGTAGATAGTAGTTCAGGACTGCTCCCTAATTGCGGTAGGACGGTTCCATTGCCTGATAACAGCTGAGAAGAAACTGGCCCTGAACCTAGAGGTGTGTGTTTTCACACTTCTATACCTTTTGCCCGATGGGAGAGCGGAGAAGAGAGAGTGGCCAGGGTGCGACTCGTCCTTGATTATGCTGCTGGCCTTGCTGAGGCAGTGTGAGGTATAAATGGAGTCAAAGAAGGGAGGTTGGTTTGTGTGTTGGCCTTGGCTGCGCCCATAATTCTCTGCAATTTCCTGCGGTCTTAGATGGAGCTTATGTTGTGATGCATCCCGATAAAATGTTTTCTATGGCACATCTGTAGAAGTTGGTTAGGGACATGTTGAACTTGCCTTCGCCTTCTAAGGAAGTTGGTGTGCTTTCTTGGCCATTGCTTCATTATGGGTGGTCCAGGAGAAGATGTTGGAGATATTTTGCCTCAAGGAATTTGGAGCTTTCAACCATCTCCACTTCGGTGCCATAAATGCAAACCGGGGTGTGTGCACCATTTTGCTCCATGCAGTCGAACACTATCTCCTTTGTCTTGCTAAGAAAAAAGGAAAAGTCTGGGAATACTCTGTGGATCAGAGGCATATGTGGAAAGAGTTTCAAATAGGGACATGCTTCTGACAAAATCACAATCCTTTCGTCGGACCCGGAAAGTCAATTCTATTTCTTTACCCCTAGTTGCTGCCTGATCTGCTGAGTATTTCCAGCATGTTGTGTTTTTGTTTCATACCCTCACTGCAATTTATCTTTTCCAAGAAATCAGGTCAAATTCATGGCCTCCTATTCCAATTGATGTTTCCAAGAAATAAAGAGTAAATATTTTGCCTTGAACTCAAACTTCAATTCCTACAATCTCAAAACGACAGCTCCTAAACATTTACCCATTCAGAGGTTTGAAATTCAACTTTTGTTGTCCTTGGAATTTTTTTTTTGAACATGTACCCTTTTGGCAATGAAGATTTCTGAGCTGAGAATGTTGAATAAACAGAATTGCTTCATACCTGTGGCTCAGTATGTTATGAATGCTCTAAGTGTGCCATTCGGGGTCTCTTTAGATCCTGATTGGATATGCCATTGGCAATCCAAGGATAGCATTAATTTAGCTGAGAGATACAGCACGGAAACAGGACCTTTGACCCACCGAGTCTGAAGTGACCAGCATCACCGTGCACTAGCACTGACCTACACACTAGGAACAATTTTTATCGAAGCCAATTAACCTACAAACCTGTCTGTCTTTGAGGTGTGGGAGGAAACTAAGGTATCCGGGGAAAACCCACATAGTCATGGGGTGAACGTAGTCAGGATCGAACCGGGGTCTCTGGCGCTGTAAGGCAGCAACTCTACCACTGAGCCACTATGCCACCCTTGCAAGTTAGCTGACAACCATCCACCCCCAACCCCCGGCAAATAACTGACAACTTTAGAAGCCCTGGCTTCTTCAATTAACATGTATTCAGCGAAACACCCTGAACAAATTGTAACTAAAACTTCTAGTGTAACTGTGACCAATAGCTTCTGCATCATCCATAACACAGTCAGAGTATTCAGCAGTAATCTGTTTACTACCTGCTGATACTTTTCTGAAGTGGACTGAGCCTTCTTATTCCAGGGCCGCACATGGGTCAAGTAATACTAACATGCCACATAATGATAAGCAACAAAACCTTCTGAGGTAACAGCTAATTCTGAATGATGCACTTCAAAATGCTTCCTGAAACCACCAGGGGTGCTGCATGATTGGCACCCTCGCCAACAGTCTATTTTTTTTGGTCTTTTTTTGTTTTTAGTGTGTTTTAAAAGTTTGTGTAAATGTTCTCTGGTTTGTTTTATGCGGGGGAGGGGGAGGGTCGGAGGAAAACTTTCAATCTCTTACCTTGCCGGAGATGCGATTGTTTTCTGGGTCGTATCTCCGGTCGCTCTGCGGCCTAACATCATGGAGCTGGAGGCCTCATCCGGACTGCCTTTCAGCCCCTCGCTGTAGACTTACCATCAGAGCCGATGCCCTGCAGATTTTACCACCTAGAGCTCGCAGTCTCGGGTAGAGACCGTGGATGTCGGGAGCTCCAACGACACAGAAGGTTCGACAAACCCTGACCCGTGGTCCAATTGCCGGTACGGGGGAAGATGAGATTCACCGCAATGCAGGAGCTTGATTGCTCCGACGAGGAGGGCCCTTACCCCTTGGTTACGGAAGTAAGATCGCCCTGTCAATGGAAGGCTTGAGGCCCCCGACCGCGGGAGAACAAAGAAGGGAAGAGGTTGAACTTTCTTTTGTCTTCCATCACAGTGAGGAATTTGGAGGAGTCACTGTGGTGGATGCTTATTTTAAAATGTATTTTGTGTGTTATGTTGCTTTTTATTTGTATGACTGACTTGGCAAATAATTCTTAGTTTGTTGCAAAACATACTTGGCTAATAAAGTATTATTGTATTGTAAGCTATTATTGCATTGAATAACTGACCCACAGAGTTACTCCAGCACTTTGGGTATTTTAAAAAAAATAAACTAGCATCTGCAGTTCGTTGTGTCTACATGTTACTGCTCCACTGCGAAATATTTTCAAGGTTGCCTGCACTGAGGAAGTTCCAGAGGGGTCCTGTCCTGAAACATCACCTATCCCATGTTCTCCAGAGATGCTGCCTGGCCTGCTGGGCTACTCCAGCTACTTCAAATGTTGGCAACCAATATCTGCAGTTCCTTGTGTCTCCTGCTTTGTCAGACAGATAAATGTTTTTACACCATATTTGGCTTGTACCTGAGGCACCAAACAAGCTATAGTAGGTGTGATATTTCAGGATGGACTGGAAATCAATGCCTAGCAAATGGGATGTCATGAACAATGGTTTATAAAGAACCATATAACTTTATTTTTTAGAAATATAGTTAGTTTCCCATGTGCCTTTGCAAGTACAAATCAAAACCATAATTTTTGTTGGCACAATGCCTAGCCTTGGCAAGGACCTACTAGTGCTACAACAGCACATGAGAACATAGAAATGGAGATAGACACAAAAAACTGGAGTAACTCAGCATGACAGGCAGCATCTCTGGAGAGAAGGAATGGATGGCATTTTGGGTCGAGACCCTTCTTCAGACTGAAGGGTCTCGACCTGAAACATCACCCATTTCTTCTCTTCAGAGATGCTGCCTGTCCCGCCGAGTTACTCCAGCTTTTTGTGTCTATCTTTGGTTTAAACCAGCATCTGCAGTTCTTTCCTAAACATAGAAATGGAAGCAGGAGTAGGCCCATCAACCCCATTGGTCTGGTTGGCAATTAAAAAGGTTGTATTTCCCCATCCATCCTTTTTGCTTTCCTCAATATAATTTTCTGCACTGATCACATACCCCAGGATTCTGTTATAATCTCAAAAGGTGTGGATCTTTGTCTTTAATACAGTCAGCTACTCAGCCCACACAGCCTTGATGGATAAAGACCAAATGATTCACTGGCACATGGATTAAGACATTTCTTCTGATGGTAGCCATAAATGGCTAGCTCCTGCTTCTAAACATCCCATCCAGTGAAGCATCATTCTGTGGGAGCTATTTTCATTTTTAAGGAATTTTGGGAGATTCAAAATCTGGAATCATTTTTGCTCTGGTCACTTATTTCAAAATGTTGAGTTGAGGCCCATGAGAATTTTGTTCTCTCAGACTCATTCTACTTTTCAATACTATTTTATGAAATAAAATAAGTCTGGTCCTTGGTTCTTTTCCTTTGATCTAGTATTATATTTAACTACTTATTGGTCATGGTTTTTGACCTTAAAGGGATAAACTTTGGCTGTAAGCTCTGCTCACTGATTCTTTAAATGCTAGGCATGGGTTGTTTATCATAATCTCTGAAGTTTCACATTCTGTATAGATCCTGGAAGAATGAGGTAATTTCATTGAACTACACAGAAATACTTATGGAAGTTGACAGGATGAGTGGTGATGTTTTCCATGGATGAGATGTATAGAGAAAGGATGTCTTGGTCTCAAATGAAGCGGTTGGCTGTTCAGGACTGAGATCAAAAGACAAGACATTTGATTGTTATGGGTGTCAGGGGTTATGGGAAGAAGGCGGGAGAATGGGGTTGATAGGGAAAGATAGATCAGCTATGATTGAATGGTGGAGTAGACTTGATGGACTGAATAGCCTAACTCTGCTCCTATAACTTATGAACTTACTTCATTCATTGGAGGGTGAATGAAGCCAAGTATCCATAGAAAGCTCAGTCGTTGCGTATTCACAAGAGATATAAATAAACCTTTATATATTAAGAGAATCCAGGAGTTTAGCTTTTTCCCCGTCATTTGGGAAGATGGGACCCTATTTGAATAACCTTTACTCTTATTTGTTAGCCTATGACATGGATGAGATTGGATAGTAATCTGGTTGTGTCTGTAATACCCTGAAATGTAACAATTAAAATTAAAAAAAAAAAACAAGGACTTCCTCAAAATAGTCCATGGCCATAGATTCTTCCAGCAGTCCAGTGTTTACCATAAACGCAGAAAAACACTAACACATTTACTGAGCAAACAATTGCTTTTTAGTGATTGGAATCTGTGAGATCATGCATCAAAATAAAATCCTGTCACCCATTAATGCTGCCTCTAGCAGCACACAGTTTTATCTGAAGGGATTTGGCATTGATCTGATTTATGCCCTTGAATATTATTCAGAATATCACATTATCCAGCTGAGAGGTTACTAGGCACTTGGGAAAGTGAAATCAGTTAAAACAAAAAAGTGATAATTTGTTTTAATTATTGGTATGCTTCCTTTGAAGGCCGGAAATTGTTTTTTTTTTAATGAGACAGTGTGTAAAGTAGATTTGAATCAACTTTAGATGGTTCTTTAACCTCATTTTTATCTCAGTATGATTTGACAGTCCTGGTCTGATAAAAGGGTCTCGACCCAAAACGTCACCCATTACTTCTATCCAGAGATGCTGCCTGTCCAGCTGAGTTACTCCAGCATTTTGTGTCTCTCTGCAGTGTAAAACAGCATCTGCAATTCCTTCCTGCACGTTGGATAATAACCCCTCTAAACCTATGTTGCTGAGTGATATTAGATATTTATTGAGACCCCAAAGTTGAGGATGTCACAAAGGACCGTTTGTGTAATGAATCTTAAATCTCCTCATGAGTGTGGTGGATTTTAAACCCAGAATTAGAAGTGCAGCACTCTATTCAATTGACAGTTTTATTAATTTGTTGAACCCTGCACTAACTGCAATTATCAATAAGTTATGAATGCAATATAGTGTTATGTAACTGAAAATGTGAGTTCATCCTTATCCTGGCTCCAAACAAGATGTTGCAAATATTTAGTTGTCAATAATCACCTTCATTGGCAATGCTATGTTACACATTCCACGCAAATTTATTAATCTGACTTTTTAAGTCTACGGTTTGTGCTCTACTTGACTTTGAAATTTAAATGCATGGCCTTGCCTGCAAAATATTTTAAAAAAGCGATGCTGCTCAATTCAAAGCAAGGTGTTTGCTTTGTTTGATAAGTTTATCAGCCATTGAAGAAGAGTTTGACAAATTATGTTACTGGTGAAAACCTGGAAGCAGGTCATTCATTTCTTAAATGGAATGTGTGACTGAGCGGTCTGTTTTAAAAAGAAACATCTATGAATAGAATTAGGATACTCATCCCCTCAAGTGAGCCCTACTGTTCAGATTGATAATGCCTGACCTGTATCTCGCCTCATTTACTGAGCTTTAAAAATACAAACATCAAGGAATAAAAACAGAGACTGATTGAAGTACTCAGCAGTGCATACAGAATGAGGGAAAAGAAACGATTAAAATTTCAGGAACTTTCATCAGAACTGCATTGCAGTTCCTCTTGCACTGAAACATTAACTCTGGTTCTTTGCAGTATCTTTTTATCTTCTGACTTTTCAGATTTACATCGTCAAAGTTCTTTGATTTTTCTTTGCTTTCAGAATATTTGTCCATCTAGTATCTATTTTGCCCTGAAAGTTGAAGTCATCTCAAGTATTGTCAATGCTGGGGGAAAAAGTTACAGTAACATGTTACAGTAAAATTGAAACACTGAAAAATCAATAACATCCAGATTAGTATCAGAAATATATAACATCCTTTGTTTCCAGTGTTGTATTAGAAAAGCTTTTATTTAACATTGGAAGATTGAGTTTATAGAAACTTACAAAATTCTTAGGGGGTTGGACAGGTAAGATGCAGGAAGATTGTTCCCGATGTTGGGGAAGTCCAGGACAAGGGGTCACAGTTTAAGGATAAAGGGGAAATCTTTTAGGACCGAGATGAGAAAAACATTTTTCACACAGAGAGTGGTGAATCTCTGGAACTCTCTGCCACAGAAGGTAGTTGAGGCCAGTTCATTGGCTATATTTAAGAGGGAGTTAGATGTGGCCCTTGTGGCTAAAGGGATCAGGGGGTATGGAGAGAAGGCAGGTACAGGATAATGAATTGGATGATCAGCCATGATCATATTGAATGGCGGTGCAGGCTTGAAGGGCCGAATGGCCTACTCCTGCACCTATTTTCTATGTTTCTAAGTATGTAACTCTACCAGGGAAGAAAAATGGTGATGGTATATTCACGCACTTTTGCAATTCTTAACCATATTACAATGCATTCTGATTAAATGCACAAGATTAAATGGGAAGTAAGTTACCTGGCACGAATGAAAGAGAGGATGCAACTTAGAATATCAATGTCTGTTTTCATTTTTTCCCCATAATTTCTTACTGTTGATGGATCATAAGAGAACTCATCAGAATCACGTTACATAGAGCTGCAATCATTGTGATTACTTTTATCTTGACTATAAATATGAAAACTTCCAGCTTGATGCATATAAAAAGCATATTTGATTTTTGTTTTGTTATTATTGACTGTGCTTTAGGTCAGACTTTGAAATGTTGTGGAATTATAATTAAACTGTTATGGTGAAGTACACAACAAAATACCCAGTCGGATTCCCAGATACTTGTGAAGTCTTCATCATGCTTACACTAGTTTGACAAACCTTTTTTCATATTTGATACTGGTTGAAACTGCTCAATAATAATTTAATAATTTGAGTTTACTGCTCAAATTATATTTTGATTAAAGAGGTACTTTACAGGAATGTTAGTGAAAGCTGAAACAAAATAAATGCATTAATATATAATTTTATGTTAATGCACCAGTAATTAAGGATTTAATTTCATGTATTTATTTTTTTTAATTAGCTTAAACGTTAAATAAATTTATGTTGGTAACAGACAGCACTGTTATTGATCAATATGTTTGCATTGGGTGAGCTAGTGGTGAAAATAAATGCATTTATGCATTTTCATCAGTGCCTCAAAATGCTCAGTTTACTCTGAAGAGGACAAGTAAAGCATAGTGGACACAACAAGAGATGAACTATCTGTTTTTAGTAAGTTTGGTTAAGAGAGAATGTAGGATTGTTGATCCTTAAACATAGAAAAAGCTGTAAATACACAGCAGGCTGGGCAGCATATGTGAAGAGAGAAAAGGAACTAACGTGTTTCGTTTAAATTTTTAGTTTAGTTTATTATTATCACGTGTACTGAAGTACGGTGAAAAGCTTTTTGTTTGCATTTCTATCCAGTCAAAGAAAACATTATACATATCAAGCCCTCCACAGTATACACATAAACGATGAAGAGTTTGACATTTAGTGCAAGATGTGACAAGACATTTTGTGCATTGAAGTAGGACAAATCAGGTTAAATTTAGTTCAAAGTTCCCCAATGAGATAGCTGGGAGGTCAGGACTGCATTATAGCTAATAAGAGAACTGTTCAGTAGCCAGATAACAGCTGGTAAGAAACTATCCCTGAATCTGGAGGTATGCGGTTCTGTACCTCTTGCCTGATGGGGGAGGGGAGAAGAGTGAGTGAGTAAGGTGAGACTGATGATTGATTATGCTGGTGGCCTTGCTGAGGCAGCGTGAAGTGTAGACGGAAGCAATGGAAGGGAGGCTGCTTTGTGTGATAGTCTGAGTTATATCCACAACTCTGCAATTTCTTGGGGTCTTGCATGGAGCTGTCCCCGGCCCAAACAACTCCCTGACACAGTCAGATTACTGAAGGCAGGCAGAGATTATGCTCTTCTCCAGGTAGGAGATTGTGTACATCCACCTGTAACGGAAGAACAGGCAGTCATAAATTGATTTGGTATTTCCTCCAAAAACTGAAACTAATTACAAATGAGTAATGTAGTAAAGCAATTTCATTAATGTAATTAATCTGCAAAATAACATTGGTGGATTAAAAGGCTGATGGCAGATTAAAAATGTGGATTAAAAAATGGATGATGTGTCATGTTTTCCTTTGGGAGGATTATGATAAGAAACATGAGATCCTGCCTACTATTTGGTAAAATTGTGGTTGATATTCATTCACTTTCCCACCCCATCACTATATTCTCAATCTACTAACGTCTGTGTGGAAATGTATTCAATTACTAAACATCCACCCTGAGCTAGGAAATTCCAAAGATTTACAGTGCTATTCATAACCAAGTTATTCTTCATCTTAGCACTCAGAAGTTGACCTCTTTATCGAAAATCAAGTCCTCAAATTGTCATCTCCCAGTCCAGAAGAAACAACTTCTCGACATGAACTATGTTAACCTTGCTCAGAATTTTGAATGACTACATGAGATCACTTCTTATTCTTCTAAACTCCCAATGTGAGTGGGCCATTCTTTATATAAACTCTTCCCGCAAATCAATCTCTGTTAAAGTATAGATGGAAACAAAAAGCTGGAATAACTCAGCGGGTCAGGCATCATCACTGGAGAAAAGGAATAGGTGACGTTTCAGGTCGAGACCCTTTTTCAGATTGATAGTCAGGTGAAAGGGAATCGAGTGATGAAGGCGGTGATATAGAGAGATATAGAACAAATGAATGAAGGATAAATGTAAAACTATGTTCCACTGAATCCAATCTGATATATCTCTAAGTATGAAAATGGAACTTGATACAACAAGTGTGGCCTCTCCGAAACTCTGTTTAATATTAGCAATATTTCCTTGCTTTTTTTTATTTTGTAGTGTGAAAATGCATCCCTCCAGATTCAAGGACAGTTTCTTCCCAGCTGTCATCAGGCAACTGAACCATCCTATCAACTATTAAAGCTGAGGGGTCCTAAACTACCATCTACCTCATTGGAAACCCACGGACTAACTTTAATTGGATTTTATCTTGCACTGAACATTATTTCCTTTATCATGTATTTATACACTGTGGATGGCGCGTGAAATCATGTATAATTCTTCCACTGATTGGTTAGCACACAACAAAAAGCTTTTCACTGTACCTCAATACATGTGACAATAAACTAAACTAAATTCATCTACTCCCTTTAGAATAAAGGGCAAATACCATTTCCTCCCTAACTGCTGCACATTTGCTTTCTGTGTCACCTGAACTAATACAGTTAGATCCCACCAAACCCCCTCCCCACTGCATACAAGCATTTACTAGTTTCTCTCTATTTAATAATACAACTTTTTTATCTGTTCACAATGTCACATTTTTCACATTTCACATCTGTTGCCACTTCCTGATTTGCTAAACCTGAAATGTTGTTTAATCTTTGTGACCTCATTCATTTTTTACTAACTTTACATTGAAGTTACATATGAAAATTGTGAATAGTTGTGTTATAAATTATGACCCCACGTTTAATAGTCGTATCTTGGGCCCCCCTCAGTCATGGCTGACTATGGGTGTCTCCAAGGTTGGAGGACGCCCGTGCGTGACTTTGTTTAACGTGGGGAGACCGGTGCACAGACAGTCACCACACGGTCCATGACAGATCTGGGTCAGGATCCAGTGGCATGGAGTCCAAGACGACCGGATATCCTTTTCTGCTGCGGCCTTCATCTGCCTTCCTAGCTGTTGTGATGCTCCACTAAGGTCAGCCATTGTCCTCCGCCTGTTCCACCATTGACGTCTTGGTTGGATTGCTCTTTGTCCGAGTCCTCCCCCTTGACCTTACCACCATGGGTGGCCCTCCTGGGAACATAGCTCCAGACAGCATCGCTCTCGGGATCTCAGGACCACACAAGCTTCTCCACCACGACAAGATGACAATCCACGGAGAAGGATTGTCACGCTTGTAATAATGTGGCAGCTGAATGAGTCATTATGTCAGACTGTAATTTTTACGTTACTTAACATGTTCACATGGATAGGAAAATAGGTATTCCTTACTACATTGACTCTTGTTTTATGCACCAATTCACCACCCTCAGTTTGTCAGACATATTTGTCAGACTCGGTATGTTGAAGTAGGTATAGTCCAGCTGTGTATTCTCCCATTGCCTTGTCAAGTCTTTGTATGCTGTGCTTATCCAACTGACCTAATGTTTTCTTTCCATATTTGGCTGTTTCTCACCCCTAGCTGTACATCTGTTGGCTACCTCATATCTACTGGACGGATTTGTTTTGGTCTCCTTTATTTGCCCATTCCTCACCCTCTTCTACTGTTACTTTGTGACACATTCTCTTCCAAATTAGCTTAAATCTCTCCAACAGCAACAGAATTCTCAAACTCTCCAAGAAGAAGCACCTGGCTTACCTAAAACTGAAGAGCTAACCTGGTGAAGCTGCAAACCAGGACTACCTGCATGATCAACATCAAAACCAGCACATAGTGGAGAGATGCAAATAATCTCATAACCAACAGACCACAATTGACACCCCTAATTCTGATTGTATCATCAATCATCTTCCATTATAATAGAAGGGGAAATGATTGTTGATGATTGTGCACTGTTGAGTTCTATTTGTGATTCCTTAGCAAATGAAGCAGCCCATGCCTACTTGCTGCAAGTGCTGGATAACATTAGTTATGGGCTATTGAGTGGCAAATCAGGAGGGCGAAAAGAGGACATGAGATAGCTTTGGCAAATAAGGTAAATGTGATTATACAAATTAAGAACAAAATGACAACTCGGGAGAGAACAGACCCCATAACAACTACTTAAAAAATAGTTTTGTTGTTGATTATGGGTTTTACAGAATACTATGTTTACATATCTGTTGTGCCATGCAAGTAAGGATTTCATTGTTCCATTTTGAGACACATGAAAATAAAACATTCGTGACTCTCTTGTCTTGGCTTTTGTCTCTCAAGGATCAATGTGGTTTGGTATGTGTGTAGCCACAGGTGATGCACAAGAACGTAAATTAATTATTCTCATCTGTATTTACAATGGGGAAGGTCAGGAAAGGGAATGGGGAATTCAGGAAAGGGAATAGTGATACATATCTACATTACCAAGGAGGAAGTGATTGTGGTCCTAAAGCGAATAAAGGTGATAAATCCCAGAGCCCGACCAATTGTATTCCGAAGATGAAAGTTAGTGATCTTTGAACCTGTCCCCATCAATAGGTTGGCGGTGGAGAAAGTCAACGTTTAACTACCTAATAGGCCCGTCCCACTTAGGCGATTTTTCAGGCGACTAGCGGCGACTGTCAAGTTATTGGCAGTCGCCTGAAATCCTGGGGCGCCGTGCGCGTCACTGCCTATGCCACCACGCCTCACCAGGCGCCATGCTTGCCATGCGTGGGTCATATGTGCAGCGTGACACGTAAATGATGTAGCGTAAATGGCGCGCAAATTGCACCCAAGTGGGACAGCCCTTAACTCCAGCACTGTGTGTTTATTTTTTTTGTAAACTGACATCAGCTGTTTAGCACCTAGCAAACTGCTAACACTGGCCTGTTTCCTTTATCCTCAGTCGTTCCTTATTTCTACATGGGAGAAGTGGAATAGAAGACGTTCAGATATCTTTGAAAGGAAGGATCACAATTGTATTTTCCAGGACCACTTTAGCTTTAGGACACTAACTAATGGCAATATTCCATTTTTTTGGAAATGACACTGCAAAAAAGTTGAAAGCATATTTTAACCCATTTTTGTAATCAGAATTAGTTGCATTGAGAAGAGAAACGTGACAATTATGAGCCCAGGAAGAGGTGTGTGTTTCTTGCATGCACTGTATTTGAAGTTCTTTCAGAGTATTTTGATTTGCTGAGGAAATGCATTATATGAAGAAGATACTAAACCCCCTTTCTGTATCTGCTACTTATTCTGAAGTCAGAGCCTACTGATTTTCAGCTTACAAATAATATGCATTGCCTGTTGCTTTGGATAGCACAGTAAACCAAAAGCTAAGTTTAACTGGTTGTCTGCTGATGTGCGTAATGTTAAGTTCTGCATTGAACATCTTATAATACCTGGAAAAACATTAAGACAGGACAATGAGATGTCACCACACCCTTGCAATCATTCAATATAAATGTTTAGGTTTGTGCATCTGACCAGTGTATTTGCTTACATCACAGCTTCCTAATCTTGTCAAGGAGTGCCAAAGTAACCATTGCTATATCTGTCCAAATACAATGTATAATATGAGAAAATAAATCTCTGTTGGGGGGAAAAAAAATCCTTTCCAACAAATGTTCTCTTAGTTATATCTAATTTGTAGAGGGGGTTTCATGTGAAAATTTGAAGTATTTTTGTTAAATTATAGAGGGAAATCGATCAAATGAATTACATCTGTTTTATAAGAGGTTCAAAAGATAAATGTAGAAAATCATACGGGTAAGCTAAATGACGTAATTTATAATTTTCATTTGAATCCACTGTTCTTACCGAGCCAAGTTGTGTTTTTGTTGCTCGGAACATATTGTCACTTCCATTCAGAGCATATATGCTTCTGCAGGTTCCTGTTGTTTGTAAGGTTGTTATTTATTTGTTCACAGGATGCGAACATTGCTGTCAGTACCAGTATTTACTCTCCATCCCTTAATTGCCCCTGAACAAAGGCAGTAAGCATCAAATATATCCATTTATCTTGAATCAAATATAGGCCAGACTGGGAAAGAATGACCGATTTCCTTTTCTCAAAGGCATTAGTAAACTAGACAATCAAATTGCTTACTAACACCAGCTTGTTGTTTCTGATTTCAGTTTAACCCTTTGGCTTAAAGATATAGCATGGAATCTGGCCCTTTAACCCACCGAGCCATGCAAAAATCACCGGTTCACACTAGTTCTATGTTATTCCACTTTCTCATCCACTTTCTAAACATACTTGGGGTAAATTTACAGAGGGCAATGAACATACAAACACACATGTCTTTTGGATGTGGAAGGAACCTGGAGTACCTGGAGGAAGCCCATGAAGTCACAGGTGCAAACTCCACACAGACAGCACCTGAGGTCAGCATCGAACATGAATCTCTGACACTTTGAGGCAGCTGCTCCACCAGCTCTTGGTTAAATCTTTTTTTAAATTTAATCACTTTAATGAACATTTCATAGCTTTCATGGTGGGATTAAGAATTCATGTCTCTCAATCAGTGATCATGTCTTCTTGTCCAGTAAACTAACCACTCTCTTTAGTCCTGGATAGAAGATATTTTATTGTGTCAGGGCTCAACTTGAAGACAGGCGTAGGAATTTACATGGTGTAAGGAAGGTCCTGGTAAAATGAGAGGGAAAACTTTGTCCAATGAGTCTGAAATGTGTGGGAAGGAACTGCAGATGCTGGTTTAAACTGAAGATAGACACAAAATGCTGGAGTAACTCAGTGGGACAGGCAGCATCTTTGGAGAGAAGGAATGGGTGATGTTTCGGGTCGAGACCCCTCAGACTGAAAGTAACGGGAAATGGAGAGAGAAACAGTGCCCTCCATAATGTTTGGGACAAAGACCCATCATTTATTTATTTTCCTCTGTACTCTACAATTTGAGATTTGTAATAGAAAAAATCACATGTGGTTAAACTGCACGTTGTCAGGTTTTAATAAAGGCCATTTTTATCCATTTTGGTTTCACCATGTAGAAATTACAGCAGTGTTTATGCATAGCCCCCCCTTTTCAGGGCACCATAATGTTTGGGACACAGCAATGCCATGTGAATGAAAGTAGTCATGTTTAGTATTTGTTTGCATATCCTTTGCATGCAATGATCGCTTGAAGTCTGCGATTCATGGACATAACCAGTTGCTGGGTGTCTTCTATGGTGATGCTCTGCCAGACCTGTATTGCAGCCATCTTTAGCTTATGTTTGTTTGGGGGGCTAGTCCTCTTCAGTTTTCTCTTCAGCATATAAAAGGCATGCTCAATTGGGTTCAGATCGGGCGATTGACTTGGCCACCCAAGAATTTACCATTTTTTTTAGCTTGGAAAAACTCGTTTGGTGCTTTAGCAGTATGTTTGGGATCATTGTCTTGCTGTAGAATGAACCGCTGGCCAATGAGTTTTGAGGCATTTGTTTGAACTTGAACTGATTGGATGTGTCTATACACTTCATGATTCATTATGCCACTACCATCAGCAGTTGTATCATCAATGAAGATAAGTGAGCCAGTACCTTCAGCAGCCATACATGCCCAGGCCATAATACCCCCACCACCGTGATTCACCGATGAGGTGGTATGCTTTGGAACTTGGGCAGTTTATTTTCTCCTCCATATTTTGCTCTTGCCATCACTCTGATATATGTTAATCTTCATCTCATCTGTCCACAAGACCTTTTTCCAGAAATGTGGTTGGTCTTTTAAGTACTTATTGGCTAACTGTTTGTCATCCTATTTTTGCATCTAACGAGTGGTTTGCATCTTGCAGTGTAACCTCTGTATTTCTGTTCATGAAGTCTTCTGCGGATAGTGTCATTGACAAATACACACCTGACTCCTGAAGAGTGTTTCTGCTCTGTCGGACAGGTTTTTAGGGGGTTTTCTTTATTCTGGAGAGAATTCTTCTGTCATCAGCTGTGGAGGTCTTCCTTGACCTGCCAGTCCCTTTGCGATTAGAAAGCTCACCAGTGCTCTCTTTCTTCTTAATGATGTTCCAACAGTTGATTTTGGTAAGCCTATCGATTGGCTGATGTCTTTAACAGTTTTATTCTTGTTTCTCAGTCTCATAATGGCTTCTTTCACTTTGATTGGCACAACGTTGGTTCTCATGTTGATAAACAGCAATAAAAGTTTCCAAAGGTGATGGAAAGTCTACAAGAAAGACTAGGTGCTGAGAGCTCATATACCTGCATTATGGAGGCAATTAAACACACCTGAGCAATTACAAACACCTGTGAAGCCATGTGTCCCAAACATTATGTTGCCCTGAAATGGGGGGGGGGGAGGCAGGTTCGATTTTATCATTTAAAAATAAATTGGACTGGTATATGGACGGGGAAGGAATGGAGGGTTATGGTCTGAGTGCAGGTAGATGGGACTAGGTGAGAGTAAGTGTTCGGCACGGACTAGAAGGGCCGAGATGGCCTGTTTCCGTGCTGTAATTGTTATATGGTTATAAATGAATGAAAGATATGCAAAAAAGTTACATTGAAAAAGGAAGCAGGTAATTGTTAGCCGTAGTTAGGTGAGAACGAAAAGCTGTGTGTGGGAGAGAGGGAATGCATGGGTTACTTGAAGTTGGAGAAATCAATTTTAGACCCCTGGGTTGTAAGCTGCCCAAGCGAAACATGACATTAAGTTTCGACCACTGCCCAGTCCGTCATCAGCTCTGACCTCCCCACCATCGAAGGGATCTATCGCAGTTGCTGCCTCAAAAAGCCAGCTGACATCATCAAGTACCCACACCATCCTGGCCACACACTAATTTCTCCGTTGCCATCGGGCAAAAGGTACAGGAGCCTGAAATCTGTTATACTCAGGTTCAGGAACAGCTCTTCCCCTAGCCATCGGGCTATTAAACACGACATCAAACAAACTCTGAACAGCCTATTGCACTTTATCTGTTTATTTATGTGTATATATATTGTCTATGGTATTTAGACACACTGATCTGTTCTGTATTATGCTTACAATATTCTGTTGTGCTGCAGCAAGCAAGAATGTAATTGTCTTATCTGGGACACATGACAATAAAACTTGACTTAAAACTTAGAAAGATGGCTAAGTGTACGGTAAGTCCTTTAAAAGAGGGGGGGGGGGAAAGGAGGGAGAAGGAATGGAGGCAACTTTTAAGAAGCCAGAGATACGCGGCTATGAAGCTCGGCGAACATTTAACATTACCGGTCGGTTATCCTTAGTTCTGAAAACTACTGCTTACCTTTTTTTCCCCAATGAGCCAATGAAATTCACTGGTCAGCATTGGCTCCAACCTACAAGAACCTCCGAGAACCTTCGTCCTCCTGGCAACCCACTAGTACCTCTTGCAGTCCTACCCACGGCTCGAGAATTCTTACTACTCTCCATGGTGGCTTAATTCTAGTCGCCGCTAATTTTTCAACATGCTGAAAAATTCACGGTGACCATAATGAGGCCGCGACTAGTTCCCAGAATGCGGGAAATTCTCACGACCATGAAGGCGACTCCCCGGCAACCACCCGTGAACATGTGGCGACTGCATAGTCTCCTGCAGTCGCATAAAATGTTGCCTAATGGCCCTGTCCTACGGTACGGGTTCATTCGAAGAGCTCTCCCGAGTTTAAAAAAAAATCGAACTCGTGGTAAGCATGGAGAATGAACGTAGCGGGGATGTCGGTGCTCGGGGACGTCTCTTAGCGGCTCGTAACGCTAACGGCAGGTACTCGGGAAGACTCGCTAATGGCAGGTAAGCTCGGAAGACTCATGAAAATTTTTCAACATGTTGAAAAAAAGTCCACGAGAGCCCCGAGTACCGACAAGCGGCCATTACCGTAAATCTCCAATTTCGAATCAGGGCAAACTCGGGAGAACTCTTGGAATGAACTCGTACCATGGGACAGGGCCATTAGTGGGACAGGCCCATTACATTTCAGATTGAAGATCCTTTATCTGAAAAAGTTGATAAGAATATTTTTGGCTGGGTGAAAATGGGTAGAATTACAGAAACAAACCACACTAATGGTTTAACACTAACGGTGTTAATGTCATTTTTATATCAATCTTATTTCTATAACCTATATTTTGTTGAGTAAATTGAGTTTTTGCCTTTGATAACTACACCTATTCTTAGTTAGAAATGAATCTAAAGCATGTTATAATTTTTTGTTATCAAAATGTTATCAAGTTTACATTCCCCAAATTTTAAGTCGTGTTCAAAGCACTGTTTGTGTTGAATTCTGAAACAACAAATGGAGGCCTATTTCTGATTTTTCTGCTGTGGGGATGTACTTCTCTGAAGCTCAAATGCTTTATTTAAAAAAATATTCTGACTGCCCTTGTGTCAAGAGGGCTACGTGAGGAGGGTAAGAGGATGCATTAAGCATCTGTGTCTAAAAATAAAGAAAGCATGGACACACAAGGATATGTTTCCTGTTTGTAACAATAATCCTGACGTCGTACAGGGCTGTGATTTTTAAGGTTAAAGTTTAGGCTGAGGCCGCGTTAAGAATTTGAACAGTTATGATCAAATTAATGCATTATAAAATATTGAGTGATTTTTTTTCCTCTGGTGTACTGCTATATATTCTCCCCCCCCCCCCCCCCCCCCCTCAAGTATTTAAATAATTAATCTTTATAGCAATATGGTGTTTCTGTCGCATAAAATAACAACTTGGAAATATGCATATGATGGATTGGAGCCAAAAGTATAGTCAAAAATATGTATACAATACATTTGGACCGTAACTCTGGCAAGGAGTCCGATGGAAGGACAATGAGATTTGGTGGATACTATGAGATTAGGTTGATACTGTTTCTCAAACCTAGCCCTTGTACATAAACTGGGTCTTTCAGTAACAAAACCTCCAACTTTCCCCCAACAAAGTGACGGGGCATGCCAAACTTCCACGCGGTAGTTATCTGCTCCATCAGTTGGAATTGGAGGAGTGGAAGGTGTTTGAGAGGGAAAAGGATCCAGACATAACATATTTTGGTCTGTGTATATTGGACAAGATGGGCTTTATGGTCCAGAAAGGCAAGTGCACAATGAAAGCCCACAATATGCATTCACAACCAACTGGGCCATGCATATTGAAGGATTTATCTTTACCACTGAAAACTTGTTTGAAAACAAACACTCATGTTTTGCCCCGTTGGTTTCTGTGGTCCTTCGAACATAATTAACTTAAACAATAGAAAATCCAAGTTTATTTTCCGCTTTATCATTCAGCAGAGGAGTTTGGAAGAATTTGGGAAGTGGCCTTGCCAAGTAATTATTCAGAGTTACTTGAAAGCAGGAGCCATGGGACCGAGTTGGAAAATTATTGGTGATTTGGGTAACCAAAATCATAGATGTGATGTTCATAAATCATAAATTTGATGTTCATTATGATCTTCTGCAGGGATTAACTGGCTCCTTTGCTATAAGAATAATCCAAAGGTTGTGGAAATGCTAGTTTTGCTGAAGATGTTTCACTTAAGTCATGACGTCCTTTAAAAAATTATATTAGAATTTGTGATTTATTTTTTATAATTATGGATGGCCAAATTTCACTAATTTACATCCTTTATAAAATAAGGATGTCACAATCGGCACTCTTCATTTCGTTGTCACCTCCCCTGCATCCATACAGCATTGGTCCGTTATAGAAGGCTGTTCTAAAATCTACAAATTCCTCCATCTTTAGCAACTTATAATGCATCCCATCTAGAACAGGTGCCTTTTTCTTTCTAAAGCCTACTCCTTGAATACTATCACCTCAACCATTATCTCTAACTCATCTAGGTTGTTTCCTTTTCATCAATAAAACCGAGGCAAAGGCTTGTGCCTTCCATTGTCCTAGCTTAGCCTGCTGCTCAATAACAGAGCGAAATAGTAATTTTCAGTTTCTGTCGTTCATGATGTCTAGAACTTGAATTTTGTAAATGTTACCTTTCAAAAAAAAAAAAATGTCCTGGTGCCAATGTATTCCTTTTCACTGTGATGAGATGCTGCTGCTGTACTTTTCTCATCAACTGTTGCAGTATTCCTTAGCGTTTTAATACGACTAAACACCATGCTGAGTTATTTCTACAGCAGTCAAAGGTCAATGACATTGCTGCATAAGTCATGTACATATGGAGCAGACAATTGGATTTTATGAAAGGCAGTAATGACGCGGCTGCTCAGCAGAATGATTCGAATCCCTGAATGCAACCTTTAACTGTTTCTGAAATTGTTTTAATTGGTTTGCACTTCAATGAGTAAAGAGTTTTTAATTGTTATATGTACTGTAAACTGAACAATTACATTTTTAAAAGGAAAATGTGAGAGAGTGATTTTAGCTAACAAAGATCTTGAAGAAATACAAAACATAGCTTAAGTTCTCAAAGGTAGTTGTTATGCACAAGATATTGACATGAATATAGAGTCTGTAGCTTGTTTTGGGTATGCCCCAGTGACCTCAGCTGAGGTAGAAAGAAGATTTTCCCAATTGGGCAGAGATGTGACAATTGGATTCTGATAAATGTGGGCAAATGTGGAGCAACAAGGTTTGGTGTTTGTGGGACTTGGGTACAGATAGTCTAAAATCAAGTTGTAGTTTCAACTTATTGACATTGAATGTGATGCATTCAGGTTCAGTAAGAAAAAGTACCAGGAACATACTAACCTCAGTAAGCAGCTGTGAAGTGTGCATTGACACTAAGCCATGTTAAAAATTCTTTAATCCTTGCTTCATGTAGAATGTGGAGTGGAGTTATGGCAGCAGATTATGTAATGGGGCTTTCTCACGGGGCGACTTGACGCAAGATGTAACCAGAGTGAAGTGGTCGTGGTCTAGCACGATATCACACGATATAACGGGGGGTAGATAAAGAGTTCCCACGGGTACTCGACATTTCTGTTATTTGTGCGAGTGACTTGTCCGTCTCCCGAGCTTTCCCGTTAAATCTTGAATGAACATTGTGAACTGTGAAGTGTTGTTAAATCATCACGTGGCATAAATGATGTCACTTTTTTTTGCCTGTACTTAGTAATTTCGAGTACAGGATGGTGGTGTTTTTCATTGTTGATATACTAATATATAGTTATATATATACTCACATGAGCACCCGGGATACTCCGCAGCCTTCGTCTCCAGCAGGTTCCATTGTTTCTCCCTGTTTCTGTAATCCTCTCTGGATTTATCGTAAAGAATTTTGTTGAATTGGTTCCATTCTACAAGTTCCCCCTTTTGTTCCCTGGTGAAGTTATATGGCTTTACCTTCTGCCATCTTCCCTTTATATACTCTTCTGTTGAGGCTATTCCTACAAGGGCTACTGGGGAGGCAATCTGAAATCCACCTTGCTCACCCTCTCCCTGCTCCAAGGAGCCCACAGGCAGTGTTATCTGTGGCATCTCCTGTTGCCTCTCCACCTGTCTCTCTTGCTGTGTCTCCTCCTCATTCTCCTGCATGGCAAAAACATTTCTGACATGCTTTACCCCATTTCTTTGAGCTTTTCTGGGAGCCATCTCTGCAAGTGTTCCAGTGAAAAAGATTTTCCAACAATGACAATGAGGTGGGACGTCCTCGATGGACACATGTTCCATTGGCGATATTGAGAACACCTTTTTTACTCGCCTTCTGTCCCCTCTGTCCAGCTTCCGGGTTTATTGTTCGCAGGAGTTCCCACGGTAAACGCAAGAGTTATTATGGATATCACACTGGCCACTACGTCCATATAATGCTTCAATGTTCAACCACAAGTGTACAAGTCACTCTTGGAGAAATTCAAGCTTGCTTGAATTTTCTCCCGAGTCAACAAGTTACACGAGTACCTGCCATTAGCGCCACGGTGGTCCACGGTGGTCCACGAATGCCGTACGGTTATCCTACGAGGTTCCTACGATGTTCAACTCTGGTTACCTCTTGCGTTGTCGCCCCGTGAGAAAGCCCCATAATTGCATTGAATGTTGGGAAAAAAAACAATACTGATGCTGAAATGTGGAATAAATGCAGAAAAAGCTGAAAATACTCAGCAGTTGAGGAAAATCAATAGAGAAATCAATGAAGAAATGTTAGTAGACATCCATATATTAAGCTGCAGAGAAGGGGAGGGGTGGGACTGTTTGTAATAAAATGGAAACCAAGAGAGACTGAATGACACAAGTATTCTTGAAGCCATCTGTGGTTGGGTGTTTGAAACATGGAACTGCAGATGCTGGTTTACACAAAAGGGCACAAAAGTACTGGAGTAACTTGTCGGGACAGGCAGCATCTCTGGAGAACATGGATAGGTGATGTTTCGAGTCGGGACTCTTCTTCAGACTGATTGTATCATTTTGTGCCATAGTCCCTCCTCAAATGCTAGAAAATGTGATCCTTCCAACATTATATCTGAAGCCCCATTGTTTTCAACAGGGTCAAGTTTATTCATCACATACACATACGAAATGTGCAGTGAAATGAAAAGGTGTAATGCTCGCGGAGTTTGTGCAAAAAGACAACCAACGAACAAACAAACAAACAAACAATCAAACAAACTACAAACAGAATGGAACAGAAATGACCAGGTTGTTATTATCCTGGAGCAGAAAGTACAATTGATCCTAATTCTTATCTACTCGTGGGCTATCAACAACTCGTGCGCACAAAACATTGATTGAAGGGAGATTCCAGCCATTGATATTTCTGACAAAACATTTTTTTCCCGAAAACAGTGAGCAAAAGATGCCCTTTGAGCATGACCTCTTCAAAAATATGCCAATTTTCAGAAGCTGCCTGAAATTAACTGCTCTTGCATCTCTACCTTTATTTACATGGGTAGTATCTTAATTATTGACATTGTTCTGCTGGATAGCATTTGTTCTGACCCCTCCCTTCCATATCATCCTTCACTCCTCCACAAGGCATCTCTCACTTGGAATCTTTCTTTCTCAATGTGTTGCCACAGGGGAATCGGCATAATCACTTCCTGGTACTTTAGAGCAAGACTAGGGCAAAGAATGGATGCGATAGAATGAGTTTTTGCACACTTAGTTTCTACTTGAGTACGTAATGAAGCATTAATTAGCTGTTAGTAGTTGACACATTGAAATTTCACAGAAGCACCACAGATTTTGGACTCAAAATTTACTTCATAGTCGGCTGCTTATTGCTTCCATTGCTCTTGAAGCCACAATGCAACGGAAATAGAACTTATGGTGAACTCATAGTTTGTTCAGCTACATGTTATCACACCAGTAAATCAAACTAGATTTGTTTATAAATGATAACAAATAAGAATAAATCATAATAAGCAGAAATCTAGGGCTTTCCCACTGCTGAAATAGTGATTTGATTGTGAGACTGTCTGCAGCCAATTTGTCCTCTTAAGACCATTGCCAAAATTGACTAGTTAAAGCAAGATTTTGATCATCTGTCCTAACATCATCTAATGTAGCTTGATATCATTATTTTGTTTGAGCACTCAACTGTGAAGCACTATGGGGAATTTTCATTTGCTATGGAACCACAAAAATATACCGCAGAGAAGAAGGCTATTCAGTTTATCATGCCCATCGCACCCATAAATGGACTGCAGATAAATTCCTCTTGCAGCTTCCGATCCATTGCCCTGCAGGTTCTAGGTCTCTGATGAAATCCAGGTATTTTCAAAAGTAGTGAGGGTTTCTGGTTACACTTTTTCTAGGCATTCAGTTGCTAAAACCTGTCACTCGTTCAGTCAAAACACATTTTTGTCAAAGCCCCTCTGATTAAGAGGGCAACTTCGACATATGCCTTTTGCCTCCACAGATATCCCTTAGCACATTGAGTTCTCCCTGTGTTTTTGTTCCAGATTCTAGCATTTACAGTCCCCTTTGTCTTAATAAAATTAGACCAAGTTATTGGCCTCTGCGTTGGGTCTTGTCTTTTAATATTAAAGCATTAGGACAGTTAAGTGACACCGCTGGTGGAGCTGCTAACTCACAGTGACTGGTTCGATTCTGATCTTGGGTGATGTCTATGTGTAGGTTGCACCTTCTCCCTGTGACCGTGTGGGATTCCTCCAGGTTCTCTGGTTTCCTCCCACATCCCATAGGTGTGTGGGTTGTAGATAATTGGCTGCCGTAAATTGCCTCGAGTGTGTAGCAAGTGGATGTGAAAGTGAGATAACATAGAACTAGTGTGAAAGGGTTATTGATGTTCGATGTGGACCCGGTGGGCCAAAGGGCCTATTTCTACACTGAATCAGTACTAATTGCATAATGCTACACTAACGTAAAAGCGGCAATAAATAGGAGACAGATCAAACTATCTATTCAATGGCATTATCATCAGTAAGACACCACCATCAATATCCTGTAATCGCCAATCTGGTTATATTTCATTGTTTTTCAAGAAAGGCTGCAGATATTGCAGTAGGTCTAAATTTTAATAGGTAGGAAGTGCCATCCGAATGATGAAGCTTTGGAAAATTGGATCCATTTTGTGCAACATATTTTAAAGTTCTGTCAGTGCATCGGCTCGGGATGCACAGTGGCTTGATAGTCAGCATTGCTCCGTCACCGTTCCAGCAGCCTGGGTATGATTGTAATCTTCAGTGATGTCTGAGTTTGCAAATTCTCCCCATGGCTGCGCAAGTTTCTTCAAGGTGCTCAGCTCTGTTCCCACATCCAAAAGGCAGGCTGGAAGGTTAAACGTCAACTGTAATTTATACTTAGTGTACTTAAGGATTAAACAAATCAAAAGGGAATTGATCGGCGAGTGAGAGGAAATAATTTACGTGGCTGCAGGGAAATAAGAAGGTGATTGCGATTAATGGGTTTGCTCTGCTGGAAACCAGCATGAATTTAATGTGCTAAATGGGCTGCTTCTGTATTACAGTGCCAAAGCAGAAGATGACTCCACACCTTTGCAAATTAGATGGAATTTAATGTGGAACCTCACATCTCATCACCGCTCATCTTCTGCTAAAAGTTAAAATCTTGTAACTTACAAAAGTCTTCATGGTCCTTCAAAGGTATAAGTGGTGTGCCACTGATTTGGGAAGAGGAAGTCTTTGAGATAACCAAAAGCACGGCTGGTTTGAGTTTTTTTGAAGCTGTCATACATGTAATAAAATTAACGGTTTGGCATCTGGATATCTGTGATGAATGATGACTTTTATTTTGGGCAGAAGATCAATGAATATACACTCAAACGTACCAGAGGCAGGATGTTCTAATGTCTTTCAATGAGTTATAAATAAGTATGAAGATTTGGATCCATAGTCCATTCCCTTCACAGATGCTAGCTGACCCATTGCGTTTTTGAAGCACTTTATTTTTTAAGCTGGAAGTATAATAGATTCCCAATGGGAGCCTCGCACAACATGATCCATACAGTGATGGAGGTTTTGAAATGGAAGGTTATAAGTTAACCCACTTTAATCAGATAAGAAAAGATGTGAAGATTGACACAAAATGCTGTAACTTAACAAAACTTAACAAAAGGACAAATTTATTTTCTCCAGAGATGTTGCCTGACCTGCTGAGTTACTCTCACAATTTGTTTCTATCTTCGCTATAAACTGACACAGAAAAGATGCAAGACAGGTCGAAACTGTGTTTCACCCATATTACTTTGGTTAAGGCGTGTAGGAAGGGATTTCAAATGCTTGTTTAAACCAAAGATAGACACAAAAAGCTGGAGGGTCAGGCAGTATCTCTGGAGGAAAGGAATAGGTGACGTTTGGGGTCAAGACCGTTCTTCACGCTCTGACTCGGACTTCAGTCCAAAGAAGGATCTCGACGCGAAACATCACCCATTCCTTTCCTCCAGAGATGCTGCTTGGCGTGCTGAGTTACTTCAGCTTTTTGAGTCTTACTTAGGTCAAGATTTGTTCACTGCCACATCCAAATCTCCAGTCAGGTTGTTGAAGAAGGGTTTCGGCCCGTAACTTTGCCTATTTCCTTCGCTCCATAGATGCTGCTGTACCCGCTGAGTTTCTCCAGCATTTTTGTCTACCTTGAGAATATGAATGTTTTTAACTAAGGTACACAGGGTGACCAGAGGCCTTTCTCAAGAGCAACGCAGGACTGACTGGCAGTTTGTGACGGATCACATTTGCAGGCACAGTTGACATTACCTAATGTGACATTGCCGCTCAACTTATGAAGTATGAGAGTTCAGATCACACTGTAATTTATGATTTCTGGATTCTGCATTGTTGACAGAGCCGTTGATTGCACTGGAATGGAACTACTTGGTCCAAATATCTAGCCTGAATATTTAAATAAAGCACAGTTTCTTCCCAGTTGCTATCAGGCAACTAACGGATTCTCTCCAATTCTTAATTGGAAATTATCAGACTTAAATGTCCTATCTTGTATCTTTTATCTGTTATCTGTGCACTGCGAATGGCTTGATTGTATTCAAGTATAGGTTTTCCTTTGACTGGATAGCACACAAACAAAAGCTTTTCACTGTACCTTCCAACATGTAACAATGGTGAACTAAACAAAGGTTTTCATTCTGTAAATATGAAGTTTATAGTGATGACAAACCCAGCCTTTTTCACATGGAATGCTTCTTGTCTATATTTTTTGGCCGTGAAGGCTGATAGAAGAGAGAGCTACTACTCTCTTGACATATGGTAGGACCACTGTATTACAGTGTGAATCGCAAATATCACGTACAGAAGTTGTGGATAAGAAATGCACACTTGATTAGGATGCTGAAAGGAAAGTGGCTTCATCAGGAAAACTGTTGGTCTGCTTAGTGCATCACGGCCATGCAATTTGAAGAGAAATGAAAATGTGCTTAGGCAGTGTTTGCTGGATCAAATTAACATACCTGTATCTTCACTGATGAAAGAGCTTTACATCTCAACAATGATTTTCAGAGGTACACAAAAAAGCTGGAGAAACTCAGCGGGTGCAGCTGCATCTATGGAGCGAAGGAAATAGGCAACGTTTTGGGCCAAAACCCTTCTTCACGTTAGACACAAAATGCTGGAGTAACTCAGTGGGTCAGGCAGTGTCTCTGGAGGAAAGAAATAGGTGACATTTCGGGTCACCTATTGCTTGTCTCCAAAGATGCTGCCTGCCCGGCTGAGTTATTCCAGCATTTTGTGTCTATCTATGGTTTAAACCAGCATCTGAAGTTCTTTCCTGCACATTTCATCTGCACTGTTTCTTGTCCATTTGTATATTTCATTATTGGTTTGGTTGGAATGGCTTGGGATTTTAGTGTGGTTAAATATCTAGAAAGTGGAACGATTGTGAGATTTACAGCATCTGAGTCATTGAATATGAATGCTTAACTCCTCTGCCCTTTCAATAAATGTGTTGGAAAAAAAACCCTATGGTGAAATGAGAATATATCAAACAACATAAATAAAACAATATGTCACAGATGATATACCTGTCCCTATACCTCCTCCCTCGATTCTGTCTGACCCCGAAAATCCTTTCAAGTGAGGCAGATGTTTATTTGCACCTCCTTCAACCTCATCTACTGTATTCGCTGTTCCACGTCTGGACTCCTATGTACTACCTATGTATCGATTTGAGTATAACAAGCGTGCAGTTGACTTGGTCTGGGTCATCGTTTTGGCTGACAAACCTGCTGCCCAGGTTCCCACCTAGGCCTGAAGAACGACTGATAGACACCCTAGAATTTGCTGAGAACTTATAGAAACTTACAAAATTCCCCCTCTCCCATTCCAGGACAAGGGGTACTGATCTTTCTGTCACACCTGGTGGTGGAACTCTTTCACTGGCTCATTTGAGATGTGGCCATTGTGCATCAAGGGTTGGAGGACGGGATCTGGGATGATCAGCCATGATCATATTGAAAGTAACCCTTGCCTATTCCTCTCTATTTTTCGATGTCGGTCTCCCTCTGCCCAGCCCACCTAGGCCTACGTGATCACCCAGTTGCTAAACACTTTAACTCCCCCTCTCATTCTCGTACTGATCTTTCTGTCCTGGGTCTCTTTCACTGTCAGTGAGGCCCAGTGCAAATTGGAGGACTTCTATGACTTCAAGTAACCCTTGCTTTCTCTCTCTCTCCATCCCTCCCCTATCCTAGTTCTCCAAACTAGTTTCACTGTCCTCAATTATTAAATTTGACTGACTGCCTCGTTGTCACCTTCTCCTCGGCTAACAATGATCAATTCTACACTTTCTTTGATCATAGTCCCCTTTAGATTGGTCGTTTCTCCCCCCATCCCTTCTATATCTCTAGACTCCTTCTCCCCCGTCTCTCAGTCTGAAGAAGGGTCTCAACCATGAAACGTTACCCATTCCTTCTCTCCAGAGATGCTGCCTGTCCCGCTGAGTTACTCCAGCATTTTGAACCTATCTTCAGTATTTCATAACTACTTTGCTTGAATTTTTTGCACTAAAATAATGACTTAATTCCTTAATGTTTCGTAGTTTGCAAGTAAGTCTTAAAAGGCTTTTCCATAGGTTGTTGCCTATTTCTTTAAAGGGCAATTTTGACCTCTGTTGGGAATACCCATGCTCTGTTATTCATATGGGAACTCAGTCACCTTGCTGACTTAATGAAGCAATTAAACTTCCACTGACATGTTAAAAAATCATCCTTCAAGCTATGAATGCTGCACACACTGCCATAACTAACTTCCATGACATTCTCAATCCTTTTGTGTGAAGGATTTACCTATAATGAGCTTATCTTGAACTTCCATTCTCTACCCTTTCTTTAGATTGTTCTTTTGACAGAGACAATTATTTTAAATTTATCTTGTATCCTTTATTGTACTGAAGTTCTTCACCTAACTGCACCTTTCTGCAGACAACGTGATTAACGCTTCAGATGCAATTAATTGGTTGTACAGCACCTTAGGACTTACTGAGGATTTGAAAGCTGCTATGTAAACCTAATATCTCTCATTATAATTGGGTAAGTATTGTGGTAAATTCTTGTTAGATGGTTTCTAATATAAGATACCCTGTTAAAGTGGGTTCACTCAAAATTGAACATAATAATTATAAAGGGATCTAAACAGCTATCTATAAAATATAAGATCCGAAACAGCGACTGTTACTTTTTCACAGATGCTGCAGATTTTGTTTGTGTTTTTGTTCCTGCTTTTTATATAATTGGATTCGTGTTTGCTTGATAGTATATTTAATGGTCTAGTCATTCAGTGGTACAGTGTGCATTTTGCAGGCATCAAACTCCCCATTATACACTCAGTACAATGTCCCAGCATATTGGTAAAACATAACAATATTATCACACACTCAAATCAGTATCAGGCAAATGCAAGAAATCCCTATTCGTGGCATTGAATTCAGGATAAATAGCTAGTGTTATTTGTATTTGGGAAAATCAGAAGCTTGATTATCCTAATGTATGTTCCTTAAGAAAATAGAATATTAACCCATAATCAAGGAGAGAAGTTTTCAAAGTGTGCAACTGAATATGCAGTTAAGAGGAGCAGGCGTGCTCCATCTAACAGTACATTTAAAATTGCATGCTGCTCAACTGCGTTCTGTATCCAGCCACCACTATGCTCAACGTTTAGCTTGAGGCCCAAGATAAACATTGAGTTCACACCATATCCGAAATCAATTCTAATGTGCACCACTTTTCTCATCATTATTTACCCAAAATATTCCATTCATAAGTTAAAGGAGCAGAATTAGGCCATTCGGCTCATCAAGTCTATTCCGCCGTTCAAACATGGCTGATCTATTTTTCTTTCCCTATCCCAGTCTCCTGCCTTCTCCCCATAACCCCTGACACCTTTACCACTCAAGAATCTATCAATCTCCGCTTTAAATATATACATTGACTTGGCCTCCACTGCCGCTAGTGACAATGAATTCCGCAGATTCACCAACCTCCAACTAAATAAATTCCTCCTCATCTCCTTTCCAAAGGAAGGTCCTTTTATTCTGATAGCCTCTGGTCCTAGGCTCTCCCACTAGTGGAAACATCCTCTCCTCATTCACTCTATCCAAGCCTTTCACTATTTGATACGTTTCAATGAGGTTCCCACCCTCATCCTTCTAAACTCCAGCGAGTAAAGGCCCAGTGCTGTCAAATACTCATCGTATGTTAACCCAATCTTTCATGGGATCATTCTCGTAAACCTCAGTCAAATCCTTCCGTGTATAATGCCTTGTTTCAAATTTCCATGAAGAATATCAATTTTGTTGCTGACCACATCTCTGAAGATTTGTTGCAGAAGCAATCAGTTTTTTTAGACAAATAAAAGAGTTTAAACATAAAACAGGACCAACTTCTTGTTGATAAAGTGGTTTCAATCACAGTGGTCTCAACAGTTCTACAGGTGAGTAACCCGTTGTGTATTGCGTGGTTCTGCACTTCAGCAAGAAACTAGCCAAATGATGTTTAATGCTGAGCTTTGAACTACCCTGCAAAACCTGTTTCTTGACAGCATCTTTGACAATTCCAACAGACCTTTCCGCCGCCCCGTTGGAGGCTGGATAGTATGGGGGAGCAAGTGTGTGTTTTACACCATTCCGCTGCATGAACTCTTTGAACCGTTCTGAGCGAAACTCAGGCCCGTTATCAGAAACAAGTTGTTCCGGTAAACCATGGCATGCAAAAATTGATCTCAACTCGTCTATGGTACACTCAGTAGTAGTGCTTGACCCCATATGCTTAACCTCAATCCATTTGGAATGACTATCTACCAGCACCAGAAAGTGATCATTACCCTTTTTACAAAAATCTACATGAACTATCTGAAAAGGTCCACTTAGCCATGACCAGGGTTGCAGTGGTGTTTTTGGTATACTCCGGCAACTTTGGTAGACGCTACATTTGCTCTCCAGTGACTCGATGTCACTGTCAATACCAGGCCAATACAACAAACTTCTGGCAATTGACCATGCTTATTATGCCAGGATGTTTGGCAGGAAGTTCATTCATAATTTTGTTTCTCAAAGTCTCTGGTACAACCACTCTGTAACCCTACTTAACGCATCCCAGCTCACATGATAAGTTATGGCGTCGATTATGGAAAGACTTCAGCTCTGAGTTCAATCCACTATCGATTTCCGTCCAACCGTTCAATGTCTGTTCATAGACCCTCTTCAGCACATTGTCTTTATCTGTTTCTGCTGCAATTTCTGTTGCAGTCACTGGAAAGTCTTCATCTACAACTTGCAGCGTGTAGATTGAGTTCACACCTTCCACATCTGAGTTCTCATGGGGCAACCGGGACAACATATCTGCAACTGTGTTGCACTTGGAGCTTCTGTTCTCAACCTTGTAGTCATACTGGGACTGCAGAATTGCCCAGCGCTGCATCGTTGATGCCACTGTGGAAGGTATAGCTGACTTGGGACCAAGTATCATTAGTAGTGGCTTGTGATCAGTCACTAGGGTGAATGGTCTGCCGAGAAGAAACTGATGGAATTTCTTGATTCCGAACACGATGCTGAGTGCTTCCTTTTCTATCTGTGCATAGGTGACAGGGTGCGGGATGCAAAAGCAATAGGCTTTTCCTGTCCGTCATTCAATACACGGCAGATCACTGCACCTACACCATAACATGAAGCATCACAAGCAAGTTTCAACTAGCGTGTAGTGTCGTAGTGAACAAGGAGTTTGTCACTTGTCAAGTTTTCCTTGCAGATGTCAAATGCACGTTGCTGTTCCCTTCCCCACGTCCATTTCAGATCTTTTTTAAGCAGATGATGTAGTGGTTTTGGCACAGTTGCTAAATCTGGAAGGAATCGTGCATAGAACTGCACCATCCCAAAGAATGATTGTAGCTCTGACACATTGTTGAGTTTTGGAGCATTCATTATTGCTTCCACTTTCGCCTTCACAGGGCAAAGTCTGTTGGTGTCTGCTTGAGACCAAGGTAGACCACCTCTGACTGCGCAAATGCACATTTACTTTATTGTAGTTTGACATTGTGGCAGTTCAGTCGAGTGAGAACTTGCTCGAGGAGTTCCAGATGTTTTACCATGCCTTCTGTGAATATCAGTAGGTCATCCTGGTTGCACACACAGTGCGGAATGCCTTGTAACATTTTGTTCCTGACAGACTGGAAGATTTTCAGGGAGGATTTCACACCATAGGGTAGCTTTGTATATGAATACAAGCCCTTATGTGTGTTGATAGTCAAGTAACATTGAGTTGGGTATAAGCTTGAGACAAATTCAGTTTAGTGAAGACTCTTGCTCCACTAAGTTCTGCGTACAGATCTTGCGAGGTTGGTAACGGATATTGTTCGTCATCAACGGCTTGGTTGATTGTGACTTTGTAATCACCACATAGTCGAACAGTTTTGTTGGCCTTGGGTACGGCCGCAATTGGCGTTGCCCAGTTACTCTGGTCTGTTTTCACGAGTACTCCATTACGCTCTAACCTGTCGGGTTCTACCTCCACTTGTTGCTTTAGTGCATATGGTACGGGTCTTGGTCGACAATACACAGGTCTCACATCTTGCTTAAGTCGAATGTTTGCAGAGAACCCTGTTATTCACGTGTAATTGTCAGCAAAAATCTCTGCATGTTTGCTTATGACGTTTTCAAGACGTGATTTGGACAAATCGACGCTGAAAATGTACTTCCAGTCTAATTCTATTCTACTCAGCCAATCCTTTCCAATGAGGGTTGGTTTATTTCTGTAGCTGGCTACTATGATGGGCAGTGTTACTGACTGACCATTATGCTGAACTTTACAGTTCATTTGTCCGCATGTCTCCAAAACTTCGCCCGAGTAGGTTCTCAGCTTGACATTACTCTCAAACAATGGTGTCTGTGGGAACTTTGTTTTGTACAGGTCTTTGCTCATGACCGAACAATTTGCTGCTGTGTCAGTACACATATCGATTAACTGTTCATTAATCAATAGTTTATTTTGAAAGTCCTTGCCTTGGCTGGTTGTCGGCTTATCGATGTTGGTTGCATAAATGGTGTACAACCCAAGTTCATTTCCATCAGGGTTCATCTCCAAGCTGCTAACTCATTTCTGGTGTTGTCGCTTGTTTCCCGCAGGTTGTTGGTTTCCTGTTTTAAGCTTGGCACAACATGCTGAAGCGATATGGCCTTTCTTCTGGCAATTATAACAAATCTGTTATATCCACAAATCCACAAAAATAACAATATGGGCAGTTGTAACAAATCTGTCGCGTAGTGCGCGTCCGAGAAAGGTTCCAAAGTTACAGTGCAAAGTTATGTTTTTCAAGGCAACAATGTACTCATTGATTGTCGCATTCTGCTTCTGGTTTCTAGTGACAAATTTATAGCTTTCTGCAATTTCCAGAGGCTTTGGGGGCTGAAGTGCTCCTACAACTTCTTCATAATGTCATTGAATGGCGCGTCTTTTGCCTTTAAGGGTGCAAGGAGATTCACGAGTGTGCCGTACACTTGAGGACCGATCTCCGTGAGCAAAATCGCTTTCATGCGTTCGCAAACGGCCTTATTTGTTTCAGTCGCTATCTCTCCTTCACCGCTAATCTCCATTATGTTGTTTGCCGTGAAGAACATGTTCGCCCTGTCCATATAGGAGCTGAACGGCTCTCTACTCTTGTGCCAAGGTTTCCGACGTTGCCATCGTGCCGCTCTCTTTTTTTGTCCGTTCAAAAAACCCTGATTTACTGTCTGTTCTGGTGTACAAAGGTTGAGGAACTCCACAAAAACTCCATGCCATCTTGCCACATAGATACAATACAGAGGTAAACGTGCGACGCTTTGTACAGCTGCTGTTTGAAACTATAGTCCCATACATAGAAGGATCTGCGGCCTATCGTGTCCAGCTCGCAAACAACTGCGACACAGCTCCGTATTTGCTGTTTAAAATGTTAAACAGTACTGCATGTTACAAAGCAGTCCTACACTGTATTTAAAGGATGAGTTCACAAACTCTATCCCATCCTCGTCGCCGATTTTGTTGTATTCCGTATGGCAGAATGAATAACAACTTACACACTGGTTGCCTGGATCATGAGAGAGAGATTTATTACCCAGCATTCCCTGCTTATATTGAACACCAATTCATTAGCATACAATTCATTAGCATACACCCGATAGTCAGGATCGAAGCCGAGTCCCTGGTGTGGTAAGATAGCAACTCTACTGCATAATTGTCATCTTTGCTTTGACTTGAAACGGAGAGGCAATTGGAGGAGCATGCAGGTGAGCAAAGGGAGCTGAGTTTTTGACAAGTTGGATTTTTAAAATATTTATTCACTTTTCTGGATTTGTTCATTGTTGGCATGGTAATATTACACATCTTGAAATGTCCAAGAGAAGATGGTGGTGAATCAGTTTTTACATTCCGACTGTGCATGCCCAGGCCATTGGTCACTAGCTATAAAACAGTCTTGGCAACGGTGGTGCTGCATTATGTGCAGGTTTGTTACGTCAATAGTCGGGTTGGGATCGGCTCTCCTTCGCTGCGGGTGCTGTTGTGGAGTCCCCGTCCCCTCCCTTGTGTCCCGTCCCTGTTCGGAGATGCGCAGCAGTGCTGGCTTCAGCTCGGTTCTGGCCCCGGCAGCCCTCCACCTCCACCCCCCGCCCCTCAGTCTGACACCGAGATCCTGCTGAAGATGCACAACTGCCGGCCCTGCTCGAAACCGGGCGACTTGGAGCCGCTGCTGTTGGAGTTGTCCTGGTCGGAGAGAGGTCTTCTGCGCACCCCCCCCACCTGCTCCCACTGAAAAAAAGACAAAAAGCGGACCAAAAGTATCTAAAGCTCTGAGATCTATTTACCGTTATAGCTTACGACCTTTGACAAATCCCATGACTCCTTGCGTTTTTCGGAATACCGAACTCGCTTATTCAAGATGTTATGTAACGTGGAGGGGAACCTACAGGCGTGTGACATGTCCACGGTTTGGGTGAGTTTTGTTTCACTTGTCTAAGTGAATAAATGCAGTGCATTTTGTATAGGGCACGCGCTGTAGCCATGCTTGTGCTGAAGGGAATGAATGTTCAGGGTGATGGTTCAGGTACAAATCAAGCAGGCTCATTGTGTTGAAAGAAGTGGAGCTTCTTGCATGTTGCTCTAATCAAGGCAAATGGGAAATATTCCTTGCTTTTTGCAGATTCTTTAAAGTTAGAAGGAAGGCTTTTCAATGTTGGCGGATGAGTCATTCACCACAGAATATCCAGCCTTTGATTTTTTGTTGTCGTTATAGCAGGATAGTGAGTTGTCCTGGCCTTCCATCTACCTCATTGGGGGCCTTCGAACTATCCTTAATTCAATTTCATTTCTTGTAATAAATGTTATTCCCTTTATCCTGTATCTGTGCATTGTGGACAGTTTGATTGTAATTATGTTTAGTCTGTTCATTGACTGGATAGCACACAACAAAAACGTTTTTTGCTGTACCTCGGTACACATGACAATAATAAATAAACTAAACTAAACTAAACTATTTGCTGGATCTAATTATGTTCCTAACTATATTGTAGATTATTTTTACACACCATCTTTCCTCATACAAAAGTATTTACATCTCATCAACATGAGCACCCCATTGAGTCAAGTTAAAGAACATCATCTACAGGGCATCTTACAGTTGCTGCTCCAAGTATTGTTTACCACACAAGCAAACAAATTAAGCATCTGAGGAGGGTGAAATGTGTTTTTCTAAATGTCATTATAATTATAGGGTTTTTACAACTAAATGGTATGCTAAGATCTCCGCCTCTGTTATGTCACTGCTATTATTCTTCACATAAACAAAAATGTGCTTTTGTTAAGAAATTTATGTTATTTTTACGATTTAGATTCGTTCTGACCCAGGCAGAGGTAAAATACGGTCATGTAGTCCTGTCACGCCTCCAAAAGTTAGTCTGTGAACAAAGAAGAAAGTTGGGATTTTTGAAACCCTCCTGTGTTTGTGTAAGAAGGAACTGCAGATGCTGGTCTACACCAAAGACAGACGCAAAATGCTCGAATAGCTCAGCGGGTCAGGCAGCATTTCTGGGGAAAAAGAGTAGGTGAGGTTTTGGGTTGAGACCCTTCTTCAGACTGTCAGGGGAGGGGGAAACTAGAGGAATCAAAAGCTACAGAACAAATCAGAGCTGGCACCGATAGCCAAGGAGCCCACCTTGGTTCATTGTTGGCAGTGGAGGAGGTGATAGTGAAAATATATGAACAGTGAAACTACAGGACGACTAGGGTAGGGGAGGGACAGGGAGAGAGGGAATGAAAGGGTCATTTCAAATTAGAGAAATCAATATTTATACTGCTGGATTGTAAGCTGTTGTTTTTGCTTAGGTTTTTTTTGTTTGGGAATACTGATGAAACCTCATTATTATTGTATTTTGCTCACCAATTGGGTAGAACAAAGATAAGGAATGGTGTGCTTGCTTTGAAGGGATTGTAGTACAGGGACCGAAACAGTCAGTGAGAATTTGTGGAGCAAACAGGTAGAAGTGGTAGAGTTACAATTACAACAAGACTAAGTGGGACCCGTTGGGTCCCTGTCACACAGGAAACTTGGTCCCCAATGCAATATTCCACCACTCACCCATAGTCCCCAACTGCACAGATGCAGCTCATTTCCCCTCATCCCTAGTACTCTCTCCCCCTCCTCTTCTTTCCCCTCACCTCCTCCCCTCCCCCAATCCCTCCCTCACATCTCTCTCACTCTTCTTTCCCCTACCCTCAGTCACTTCCTCCCTCCATCCACAACTCCTCTCCCCTCCCTACCCCCCATCTATCCCTCTATCCCCCACTCGTTACCTCACCCTATCCCCCTACTATCCCTCCTCACCCCCACAGCCCTCCTCTCCCTGTATTTCCCACTCCCTACCTCTCCCACTCTCCCTCCTCTACTGCCCCCTCCTCCCCCCTCACCCTCCTCACCCCCTCCCTCTTCTTTTCCCTCTACTACTACCCTCCCCACTCCCTCCCTCATCTCTCCTTTTCCCTACCCTCAGTCACTCCCTCCCTCCCTCCATAACTCGTCTCCCTTCCCTACTTCCCTACTCTCCTTCTATCCCCTCCCCACCCTCACTCCCTCCTCACCTCCCCAGGATCTTGAGGTTGCCGCTCCTCTCCCTTTTTACGTGTTCCGGAGGAGCATTTGCCGTCGGCGCCCTTAGAGTCAGGCCTCGGATCCTCGGCTCGGCCCGGGAGCATCAGCAGCTACAGCCGCGCTAGCAAGTGGGCGGGGGAGGGGGAGGTGTGGGGATGGATGGAGAGCTCGGAGAAAAGATGGCGAAGAGCCATGGGGGGGTGGGGGGGGATCATGGGGGAGGGGGGAAGGAGCCAGTGAGGGGGACCAGAGGGGAAGGGGCTAGAGCTGTGGGGCGTTGCGATAGCGTTCTGTTTGGGACTCACAGCGGACGCTAGACGTTCTCCTCCGCTGGGATCCGACTCTCCGCTTTCCATTTAGCGACATCTCCGACTCCGGGCCAGGCCAGGCCGTTTCCAGTCCCTCCAAAAATTGTGTAGGGTGGAGACCTCCGCTGGCCACCCGCAGCGTCCCTCCGCTCCAGTAAATACGCGATGGCGCAGGAAGGGGCGGACCTTCCTGGGGAGTGACAGGAGAAGAGACTAATCCGCGCGGTGCTGATTGGCAGGAGAGGAGATCGATCTGCGCATGCGCTGTCTTTACGATTTTTAAACCTCGGTAACATTTGCAATATACTACCGATCGGAACGAAGCTTGTTGCACTCGCAGCACAGGAGAATGTTGAGTGAGCTAATGAAAAATCGTAGCGCTATCGAGTACCGTTTTTGTGAAAATAGAAAAACCGCGCAAACCAGAAGAGCACAAGATCAGAGTTTTAGTTATGGATAGATAGATAGATAGATAGATAGATAGATAGGTAGATAGATAGATGCTTAAAATACACATATAGACAAGTGGATGGCCTGGATGACTGGGAAATACAGGTCTGTTTTCATGCTCTATAACTTTGACTGTATTTCACTACCAAAAACAACTGCGACTATCAAGTCAATCTCGCTACCTGTGAAGGATAGTGCCCTTGGGTGTAACATCACTTCTGTTACTTGTATAACTGGAGTGGAAGCTTCCTGTACAATATCGCCTTCAAAGAAATGTAAATTTGTGGTGGTTTCAGAATGTGGTTATAACAGATATTGTCATATGTATAGTTGCACGTGTGAGGTATTTTACTTTTTGGGTGTGTGTTACTATTTTGCTGTCTTTACAAAACATATTCAAATTGATTGCTTTATACATTTGTTAGACAATAGATAATAGGTGCAGGAGAAGGCCATTCGGCCCTTCGAGCCGTTCAATGTGATCATGGCTGATCATCCCCAATCAGTACCCTGTTCCTGCCTTCTCCCCATATCCCCTGACTCCGCAATCTTTAAGAGCCCTATCTAGCTCTCTCTTGAAAGTATCGAGAGAACCGGCCTCCACCACCCTCTGAGGCAGAGAATTCCACAGACTCACAACTCTCTGTGTGAAAAGTGTTTCCTCATCTACGTTTTCAATGGCTTACCCCTTATTCTTAAACAGTGGCCCCTGGTTCTGGACTCTCCCAACATCGGAAACATGTTTCCTGCCTCTAGCGTGTCCAAACCCTTAATAATGTTATATGTTTCAATGTTCACCTCTCATCCTTCTAAACTCCAGAGTATACAAGCCCAGCCGCTCCATTCTTTCAGCATATAACAGTCCCGCCATCCCCGGAATTAACCTTGTAAACCTACTCTGCACTCCCTCAATAGCAATAATGTTCTTCCTCAAATTAGGGGACCAAAACTGCACACAATACTCCAGGTGTGGTCTCACTAGGGCCCTATACAACTGCAGAAGGATTCTTTGCTCCTATACTCAACTCCTCTTGTTATGAAGGCTAACATGCCATTCGCTTTCTTCACTGCATGCTGTACCTGCTTGCTTACTTTCATTGACTGATGAACAAGGACCCCCAGATCCCGTTGTACTTCCCCTTTTCCCAACTTGACACCATTTACATAATAATCTGCCTTCCTGTTTTTGCTACCAAAGTGAATAACTTCACATTTATCCACATTAAACTTCATCTGCCATGCATCTGCCCACTCACCCAACCTGTCGAAGTCACCCTGCCTTCTCATAGCATCCTCCTCACAGTTCACACTGCCACCCAGCTTTGTGTCATTTGCAAATTTGATAATGTTACTTTGAATCTCTTCATCTAAATCATTGATGTATATTGTAAATAGCTGTGGTCCCAGCACCGAATCTTGCGGTACTCCACCAGTCACTGCCTACCATTTTGAAAGTGACCCATTAATCCCTACTCTTTGTTTCCTGTCTGCCAACCAATCCTCTATCTATGTCAGCACCCTACCCCCAATACCATGTGCCCTAATTTTGCACACTAATCTCCTATGTGGGACCTTATCAAATGCTTTCTGAAAGTCCAGGTACACTACATCCACTGGCTCTCCCTTGTCCATTTTCCTAGTTACATCCTCAAAAAATTCCAGAAGATTAGTCAAGCATGATTTCCCCTTTGGAAATCCATGCTGATTCAGACCGATCCTATTACTGCTATCCAAATGTGCCGCTATTTCATCTTTTATGATTGACTCCAGCATCTTCCCCACCACCGATGTCAGGCTAACTGGTCTATAATTCCCTGTATTCTCTCTCCTGCCTTTCTTTAAAAAGTGGGATAACATTAGCTACCCTCCAATCCACAGGAACTGATCATAGAACATTGTAAAATTATCACCAATGCATCCACAATTTCTAGAGCCACTTCCTTAAGTACCCTGGTATGCAGACCATCAGGCCCTGGGGATTTATCAGCCTTCAGTCCCATCAGTCTACCCAACACCATTTCCTGCCTAATGTAGATTTCCTTCAGTTCCTCCGTCACCCCAGATCCTCTGGCCACTAGTACATCAGGAAGATTGTTTGTGTCCTCCTTAGTGAAGACGGATCCAAAGTACCTGTTAGAAGTCCAAAGTTAGAAGACCACAACAATGTAAGACATGGAGAAATACAGCATAGACATAGGCCTTTTGTACATGATGTCTGTGTTAAATATGATGCCAAATTAAACTAACCTCGTCTTTCTACACAAGATCCATTTTCTTCAATTCCATGGATATTCAAAAGTTTATTTAAAATTCTCTCAAACTGCACTATCACTTCTATTTCCAAAAGTCCTTCTCAGTGTATAAACAACTTGCCCTGTGCATCTCCTTGTAATTGTCCCCCTCTGACTTTACAGCTGTGCCCTCCAGGGTGGCACAGTAGTGCATTGGTAGTGTTGCAGCCTCACAGCACCAGAGACCCAGATTCCACTCCAAATACGGATGTTGACCTTTTGTAGTTTGTATGTTCTCCCTGTGACCGTGTGAGTTTCCACTGGGTGCTCCAGTTCCTTCCACATTCCAAAAACATGAAGGTTTGTCGGTTAATTGGCTTCTGTAAATTGTCCCTAGTGTGTAGGATAGAACTAGTGCATGGGTGATCATGGGTTGGTGTGGACATGGCGGGCCGAAGGGCCTGTTATCATGCTGTATCTCTACTCTCTAAAGTAAGTTAAACTAAACTTTAGCACTTGACATTTCTACCATGGGAAAGTGTTCTGAATGACTATCCTATCAATGACTCATAATTTCATATGCGAGGTGTGCTTCAAGTAGCTTGATTTCTAATTTTCTGGTGTTGCGCTAATAGATTCTCATTTCTCTTATAACTCCTTATTTTCTGCTCAGTGTAGATTTAGATGCTGGTTTATTTCAGCTGATTGCTGTGTTAGTTGTTTGTTCCTCAGCAGGTGGATCTTCACAGCAAGTGTCATCTTGCTGATTGGAAAAGTATTTTGACTGAGATTCATTGTTTCTTACTACAGTTAGGATATCATTGGATTTATTGCAGTTCATATTTATTGCAGTTTAATTTCTCTGGAAAGTCCAACATTGAGGGGAAACTTGATAGAAGTACATAACATTATGAGAGGCATAGACAGGGTAGACATTCAGAACCTTTTTCTCCAAGGTGGAAATGTCCCAGAAGAGAGGGCATAAGGTGAGAGGGGATAGGTTTAATGGAGATGTGTGGGGCAAGTGTTGTTTATGCAGAGGGTGGTGGGGGCCTGGAACGCATTGCTATGGGTGGTGGTGGAGGCAGATAGGTTGCTGGCATTTATGTGGCTTTTTGCTGGGCACATGGAAGTGCAGGGAATAGAGGGAGATGGATCATGTAGAAACAGAACAGTTTAACTTGGCATCATGTTCGCCACAAACATTGTGGGCTGAAAGGCCTGTTCTTGTGTACCATGGACCATGTACCATGGTACATTGTATTCCATGTACCAAAATCTTTGTGCTCTTTGATTGCCTTGTGCAAAAGTATCGATTGTTTCTTATTTTCATTTTCATTTTCAAACGTTGAAGTTATTCCCTGTAGAGAACCAGAGGATCTAAAGGCAGGGTTTGATTTTCACCCTTGAGTAAAATCTTGGCTACTTTGACTCCTCGTCCACTATCTCCATCTCCTTCGATGCCCTTAATCTCCCGAACTCTGCCAGTCTCGTCCTTGAATGCACGGAAACACTTCCAAACGGGTCCAAAATTCCAAAGATTTGCACGTTCTGAATAACATTACATCTTCTCACTTTTGTTGCACTACCAAAAACAGCTGCTACTGTCAGTGCTGCCTGAATCTGTTCTAAATAAATGACTCTTTATGTAGGGATACCCCCCTTAAGTTTGAGATTCTTCTCACGGAAGAAACAATCCCTCGGCATCCACCTTGTCACACCTGTTCACAATCTGTTAAATTTCACTGAGTGCACTCTCATTTTCAAAGCAACAAACATTTTTGATAAGTAAAGGACACAAAAGTGCTGGAGTAACTCAGCAGGTCAGGCAGCATCTCTGGAGACATTGGATAGATGACGTTTTGGGTTGAGACCCTTCTTCGTCACCTATCCATGTTCTCCAGAGATGCTGCCTGACCTGCAGAGTTACTCTGGCACTTTGTTCCCAGTACGTCAGGAGGAACTGCAAATGCTGGTTTAAACCGATGACAGACACAAAAGGCTGGAGTAACTCAGTAGGTCATGCGGCATCACTGGAGGAAAGGAATAGGTGATGTTTCAGGTCGAGACCTTTCTTTGTGTCCTATTGTGTATTAAACAGCATCGGCAGTTCTTTGTTAAGAAACTTGCGACAAGTACTACCCCCTCGGACAGCATCATCATCCTGGAATCAGTTGAACAAGTTTGTGAGGCACAGCCTTCTCGGCAAGTGTATCCTTTAAATGTGGAGGTAAATCTATGTACAAAACCCCAAGTGTGGTTTCACCAAAGTCACGCACAATAGCAGCAGTACTTCCTTTTCATTGTACTTCAGACTTCTTGCAATCAAAGTCATTGTGCCATTTCAAAAACAGTAAATGCTGGAAGTACTCAGCAGGTCAAGCATCAATCCTGGGAAGAGAAACAGAGTCAATATTTCAGGTCAAGGACCTGTCATCAGAATTCAATGGAACATCTTCCTTAATTTCCACCACCTTTTCACATGATTCCACTACCAGACGCATCCTTCCATCCCCTCCCCTTTAAACATTACGGAGAGTACATTCCCTCTGTGACTCCCTGGTCGAATCAGCTGTCAATGTAATTCTCTGTTCTACTCCCACTCTTACCTCCCTGTCTTCAGCCTTTTGTTGCCCTAATGGTGTTCAGCAGAAACTCAAAGAGCAATGCCTCATAATTCTGGGCAAATAGTGGCCTTTGGCACAACAGACTAAATGTATTAGTTTAGGGGAACCATGCTGCTTCTTCTCTCTGCACAGATGTAATTGTACTTTTTTTCCCCTTTTCTGTTTCTAACTGTGAATTTTATTAAATGAATGAATGAATAAGTTTATTGGCCAAGTATTCACATACAAGGAATTTGCCTTGGTGCTCCGCCCGTAAATGACAACATGACATACAGTGACAGTTAGGAATGACACATAAAACATTAAACATTAATAATAAAACATTATCAACAAAGTCATTGCCGACAATTTTTCTCTCCATCATATCACAGACTTTATTTTCACCCTATCCCTCCCTTTCTCATTAATTTAAAAAATGAGAATGTGCCACTTAGGCAATGTAGTAGAAGCATGTGGTCACTTGCGATAAAATGCAGAACACATGAGCACCATAAAATAAGAGCAGGGGTAGGCCGCCAGGCCCCTGTGCTGATCTGCCATCAATTATGATCATGGCTGATCTATGTTGGCTGGAACTTCTCTTCTGTGCGATGATAGACACAAAAAACTGGAGAAACTCAGTGGGTCAGGCAGCATCTCTGGAGAAAAGGCATAGGTGATGCTTTGTGTTGAGACCCTTCTTCAGAGTGAGAGTCATCTATTCCTTTTTGAGGTATGATTTTGATGACAGCAGTTGAGTGTTTGTAATTGAGCTATTTGAAATATGTCTAAATTACATTAAAATTCCATATCTGTTAATTCTCTGTGTGTTCAATATGCAGAATTAAAATAGGAGAAACTAAAGGGCCTGTCCCACTATACCGAGTTTACCCAAGAGCTCTCCTGAGTTAAAAAAAAATCCAACTCGTGGTAAGTACGTAGAATGTACGTAGTGGATACATCAGAGCTCAGGACATCTGTTAGTGGCTCGTAATGCTAATGGCAGGTACTGGGGAAACGCAGTAAGCTCGTGAAGTTTTTTTCAACATGTTGAGAAATGTCCACGAGAGCCCCGAGTACCTAAGAGCAGCTATTACCGTAATTCTCTGAGTTCGAATCAGGGGAAACTCAGGAGAACTCTTGAATTACCTCGTACAGTGGGACAGGTCCTTCAGGCTTTTGATTCCCATATCATTGCACTGTTTATTTGGTCAGCAATCCTTTGCAATAATATAGTGTAGAATGTGTGTGGTTATAGTGTAGAACTTAATATAGTTGACTCCATCCTATCACCCTTGGTTAAATCCCTCCCTACCTATGTCCAAGACACCTCAGACACTCTCCGTCGTCTCCGCTCATTCAATTCTCTAGGCCCTCACCCCCTCATCTTCACCATGGACGTCCAATCACTATACACCTCCATCCCCCACCACGATGGTCTCACAGCCCTCCGGTTCTTCCTCGACCAGAGAAGCAACCCATACCCAGCCACTGACACTCTCCTCCGCCTAGCGGAGCTGGTCCTTACCCTCAATAACTTCACGTTCGACTCCTCCCACTTCCTCCAAATCCAAGGCGTAGCTATGGGCACACGCATGGGCCCCAGCTATGCCTGCCTATTTGTAGGTTACGTCGAGCAATCCTTGTTCAATACATACCAGGGCCCCATCCCCAACCTCTACCTCCGCTACATCGACGACTGCTTTGGTGCCACCTCCTGCACCCGCACACAACTGACTGACTTCATCCACTTCACCACTAATTTCCATCCGGCACTGAAATACACCTGGACCATTTCCGACACTTCCCTACCATTCCTTGACCTCACTATCTCCATTGCAGGTGATAGACTTCTAACCGACATACATTACAAACCCACTGACTCCCATGGCTATCTGGACTACACTTCTTCCCACCCTGCTTCCTGTAAGGACTCCATCCCCTACTCCCAATTCCTCCGTCTACGCCGCATCTGCTCCACGGATGAGGCGTTCCACACCAGGACATCTGAAATGTCCTCACTATTCAGGGAACGGGGGTTCCCCTCCTCCACCATAAATGAGGCTCGCACCAGGGTCTCCTCCATACCCCGCAACACTGCTCTCTCTCCCCATCCCCGCACTCGCAACAAGGGCCGAGTCCCCCTAGTCCTCACCTTTCACCCCACCAGCCGTCACATACAAAAAATAATCCTCCGTCAGTTTCGCCACCTCCAACGTGACCCCACTACTCGCCACATCTTCCCATCTCCCCCCATATCTGCCTTCCGCAAAGACCGCTCCCTCCATAACTCCCTTGTCAATTCTTCCCTTCCCTCTCGGTCCACCCCCTCCCCGGGCACTTTCCCTTGCAACCGCAAGAGATGCAACACTTGTCCCTTTACCTCCCCCCTCGACTCCTTTCAAGGACCCAAGCAATCGTTCCAGGTGCGACAGAGGTTTACCTGCATCTCTTCCAACCTCATCTATTACGTCCGCTGCTCTAGATGTCAGCAGATCTATATCGGTGAGACCAAGCGGAGGTTGGGCGATCGTTTCGCCGAACACCTCCGCTCGGTCCGCAATAACCAAGCTGACCTCCCGGTGGCTCAGCACTTCAACTCCCCCTCCCACTCCGCCTCCGACCTCTCTGTCCTGGGTCTCCTCCATGGCCACAGCGAGCAGCACCGGAAATTGGAGGAACAGCACCTCATATTCCGTTTGGGGAGTTTGCACCCCCGGGTCATGAACATCGAATTCTCCCAATTTTGTTAGTCCTTGCTGTCTCCTCCCCTTCCTCAGCTCCCCTGCTGTCTCCTCCCACCCTCCAGCCTTCTGGCTACTACTCCTTTTCCCTTTCTTGTCCCCACCTACCCCCACCCCCGATCAGTCTGAAGAAGGGTTTCGGCCCGAAACGTTGCCTATTTCCTTCGCTCCATAGATGCTGCTGCACCCGCTGAGTTTCTCCAGCTTTTCTGTGTAACCTTAATATTGTGTAGAACTGGTCGGCATGGACTCAGTGGGCTGCAGGGCCTGTTTCCATTCTGTTTCTCTAACAGTAAAACAAAATTATCAAGAATCTGTTCTGGGTTCTTTCTGTGTTTGATATGCATAGATAGATGCACAGGGACAGTCTGTGTGTATAGTGTTGCAAAACGGCATTTAGATTTCACCCTCCCAGAATTTTTTTACATATTTGAGGACCGATTCCGGAATAGCCTTTTCCTTGATTCCCAAGATACCCCAGCCCTGATTTGTTTCAATCCTGCTTACACATCCTTAACTCCCCCACCCGTCTCTTTTTATATCATGACCTTTCAGTTACCTAAATTTTTTTCTGATTTCTTCCCTTGGGTACACAATGCTGGGGGAATGACATTTGCATGTGTTTTTGCCAATAAAGCCGATTGATTCTTTGCCACCATGCCTGGGGCATCATGTGTGATGATGTGTGTCTGCTGAACAGAAAATTGGCATTGGTTCCTCATACTACCTGCCTCCAAAAGCACACAGTGCTGCTTCAAAGTGCCTTTTAAAGTGTGGATCTATTTCTATGCCTATATTAATACAGAAATAACATATTTGAAAAGTGTATCAGTTTATTGATACATCTTCTAAGTTGTTTTTACTTTGCATTGATTTTACTGACAATTGTTTTAATTTAAACTTCAGTTAATAAATGCTGGGGGGGGGGTGGGAGGTGAATCTGTGGAATTCATTGCCACAGACAGCTGTGGAGGCCAGGGATATTTTTACGGCGGAAATTGACAGATTCTTGATTAGTAAGGGTGTCAGGGTATATGGGGCGAAGGCAGGAGAATGGGGTTGAGAGGGAAAGATAGATCAGCCATGATTGAATGGTGGAGTAGACTTGATGGGCCGAATAGCCTACGTCTGCTCCTGGAACTTATGAACTGATGTTTATCTCTGTCAAAAATATCTTTGCTAAGCTATACCTGAACATTACTCAGTACTGTTTTCCCTCACTTTAATCGGACAGTTTTAAAAAATAGGTCAGAATTTTAACAATTTCTGAGGTAACTATTCATTAGACACTGAAAAACAGAGTATAGAGTACATTGTTGGCTAATTTGCAGAGCCCATGGAAAAAAACCCATCACCAGTTAATGCCCAATTAACTCGTATCGGTTTGTTGCAACATCACCAATTTGGGATTGCCCGTATTCAGGCAGAGTTAACCATATCATTGAATGGTTGGCTCATCGCATCAATGGAGGGCTACTCGCTATCACTGAGGCAGTCAAGATGGCAATTTTACACTCTACCCCTGCTTCACTACACTGTTCTTCAACACTACAGGATAATGGTTACGCCCTGGAAAATGTAGATAATTTCCCAAATTTCAGGAGCCACATCTTGAGACTGATGCCATAAGTTCTTCAGTCTGAAGAAGGGTCTCGACCTGAAACGTCACCCATTCCATCTCTCCAGAGATACTGGCTGTCCTGCTAATTTACTCCAGCATTTACTCCAACAGTATGTTTTTGAAGAAGAGATTGTTGAAATCCATGGATCAAACATTCCACATTCTATTGTCTTCAAATTAACAATACAATACAATACAATACAATTTATTTGTCATTTGAACCCCATTGAGGTTCAAACGAAATGTTGTTTCTGCAGTCATACACACAAGAAATAACCAAGACACAACACAATTTACACAATCCTTCTCGCTGTGATAGAAGGCAAAAACTTATCTCTCCCTTGCACTCCCCATTCCCCTCCCGATGTCAGAGTCAAACCCCCCGGCGGGCGATGGTAATTGTCACGCGGCCATTTACGCCGCGCCGGGTGATGCAAGGCCGCGCTCCGGGTCTTGTTTTTGGAGCCCCCGGCGGACGCTAGCAAAGTCCCGCAGCCGTTGAAGCCACGCCGGGCGATGATGTAAGGCCCCGCTCCAGGTCATCCTCGACCCCGCCACTCGGGCGGGTGAAGTCGCCGTTGCGGAAGCCCCGAAAAGCGGTCTCCCAGCAGGGACCCGCGGGCTCCCGGTGTTCCTGTCTGCCAGACCTGCGGTAAGCCTCCGAATCCCCGGGGGTCGGATCACAGCAGCGCGCCACCACCGCTCCACCCGCTCCGAACTCGGCCAGCTCCACGATGGTGAGTAGGTCCGCTGCTCCGTGACTGGAGTCCCAGGTCGATCCTGCTGGAGGCCGCTCCATGGTGCTAGGCCCCAATGACAACGGAGACCCGACAGAGAAAAGGTCGGGTTCTCCACGTAGGGGATAGATAAACTGACAGATAAACAATATTAACTTGCATTAGGTTAATAGACAATGGTTCCTTGGACGGATATGAACTCTGAGCTTGTGTGCAACTACCATTAAACATGAGTGAAGTGAGTGTGATATCGTTTGTTGCAACTGGATGCTGTGGAGCTTAGTTTAGTTTTGTTTAGAGATGCAGCATGGAAACAGGCCCTTCAGCCCACTGAGTTACAGCAATTACCCATACTCAAGTTCTATCCTACACTCTGGGGACAGTTTACAGCGGGCCTATTAACCTGCCAAGCTACATGTCTTTTGGATGTCGGATGAAATCCGAGGACTCAATGAAAAGCCACGCGGTCACAGGGACAACATGCAAACTTCATACAGTCAACACCCATAGTCAGGATCGAACTCAGGTCTCTGGCGCTGTGAGACAGCAGCTCTACAAGTTGAACCACTGTGTAGCCCTTGGGCAATACAATTTGCTCTCAAAAAATTGAAGTGATAAACGGTCAATAAATGAACACTTTCGTTTCAACTTGCATTCTGCAGATGATGCAGATTTGCTTCGCAATAAACCACGATGCAGACTGTTTCTAAGGAACGCAAATACTCTTATGCGGGGCTCACCAGTATCCATAACACAGAACATTATTTCCATTCATTTCCCCAGGAAAAGTATCATTACATTTGCAAGCTGTAATATAATCTCAAGTGGATGAATGTTATCTCAAGCGGACTGGGAGTTTACCATTTGAAGTGTGGCATGTGTGGTACGCAGAATAGCTGAATTGTCACAAGCACTTAGTGTCTGCAAGTACAACCATGAGGGCGGTAATAAAAGCTAATTTTATGAGTTTGCTGGGTTAGTAAACACTAGTAAAAGCAAGATAGTCATAAATTGAATTTATTAGCTGATGATTCTCACTTACAGAGAATTCGATAAAGCAAGAGGTGAGAACAATAATTAAAAATAAAAATCAGAAAATGCAGTTCACATATGAGAGAAGAAAGCTCCAGTTTTGGCTTAGAAAAACAAGCTATCTTTCAATGGATGAATGGAATGTTTGACTAATCCCAGAGTCCTTGAGAACCTTCACAGCCCTCTCATTTAGCATTAGTTTCCATTCCAGGGGCGGCTGTGACCCCGTACCTGTGATAAAGAATGATGAAAAAATAAATTGGTGGTTTCTAAAAGGATATTGTTTGGTTATGAATGATTTTCCAACTCGTTCAGTAGGTCATCAAGCTCCAAAGTAGAATGATATTATAGAAAGGATTACGATGAAATCCATGGAACAGTTTCTTATATCTCTTTGGCAAGCTGAGCACCGATTCCCTCGTTCTGTAAATAAAGTCTGCCAGAGGATAAGATCTGGACCAAAAGGGCAAATGAAATTGTGCAATCAGTGTTGTTGTGTAAGAACAGCAGCAATATCTGTTACATAATGCATTTAATGCAGTATTTTTTATGCTTTACAGGAGCACAATTGGATCAATTTTGATGTGGCATCAAAGAATATTGGGACTAAATGTTTGATCAAAGACATAGGTTTTAATGCCTTTCTTGGCTTTGGTTAAAGATGGAGGCTTTCTTGGAAGAGAGCGAGCTTGAGGTTTTGGAGATAATTCCATTAGGCGGGGCCAATTCAAAGCACTGTGGTCAGTGCTATTATGAAGGAGAATACAAAATGGAAGGAATGCAGAATTCTTGAAGAGTCTTAAGGATTGTAAAAAGTTTCAGACTTTGAGAAGAGCCATGGTTACAGAGAGTTTGAATATGAAGATCAGCATTTTATTGTGAAATGGAGTCGGGGTTGGTTTGCTATAATGAACAGAATAGATGATTGGAAGTTGGTGTGCATTCGAGTTTGGGCACCAGCACTTTGAGTGAGATTCGTTTTGTGACGGAGAGAATGTGGAAAGCTGGCCGGGAGTGCTATGGAAAAGTAAAATCTACAGGTTATGGTATCAGCCGTGTGGAGGTGAAGTTGGTCTTGGTGATGTAGAGCACATGGGTCTAGGATCTCAGCCATGTCAAAAAAGATGAATTTATATGTGGTTAGTATAATCATGTCACATTAGACAATAAAGTATTCAATTCAATTCAATTAATCTTGAAAAATTAACTCTGTTTTGTGAGGCTAAGGATTTTCAGTATTTTCTAACACGCTTTATAACCCATAATGTACAACTGCTAATAATAAAATTATATTTGGTCACAAAACTCAAAAGATCCTTTTGAAAAGCAACATACAATGCAAGTGGCTAATGAATCAGATGAACTATGTGGACTTTAATGGACCCGGCTTAAAGCGCTTATGTTTCCATATTCAAATATTTAAAAATATCAGCAGCATTGTCACATGTCAAATAGTTATATAGCACGCAAACAGGCTCCTCAGCCCAATCTGTTCATACCGACCAACTCATCTACTTCAGTTGGTCCCGTTTGTCTGGGTTTTGCCCAAATATCTTTCCCATCCATGTCCCTGTTTAAATGTGTTTAGAACGTTGTAATTGTACTTGCCTCAACTGCTTCCCATAAAAGTTGTCTCTTGGGCCCTTTTTAAATCTTTCCCTCTTGCCTTAAACCTGTACCCGCTAGTTTTATACTCCTGTACCCTGAACACAAAACTGTGACCATTCACTCTTTCTATGCCCCTTATGATTTTCTATACCTCTATTTGACCACCCCTCAGCATCCTATGTGATTAAGAAGACAAATGGTGTATCGGCCTTTATTGCAAAAGGGATGGAGTTTAAAACGGGAGTATTGTTACAATTGTACAACGTACTGGTGAGGGTGTATCTGGAATACTGTGAACAGTTTGTCCTCGTGTGTGAGAAAGGATATACTATCTCGCGAGCCGGTCCGAATGAGATTCATGGTCTAACTCATGGTCCCGATAACAAAAAGTTAAACAGATTAAATATGTTGTTTGGAAGAATGGGAGATAATCTTATTGAAGCATGCATAAGGAGGCATTACATGTTAATATGGAGATGTTTCCACTAGTGGTAGAATATGTAATAAGAAGGAAGGGGACATAGTTACATAGTAAGGGGACAATTACTTAAGAGCAAGGTGCACAGGAACACAGAAAATGGTGATTCTCTGGAATTCTCTATTCTGGAGGTTTGTGGAGGCTGCATCATCAGAGCAATTTAAAGACACGAGTAAATACATTTTTGAAAGTTCAGGGTTTTCTGGGCTAAGGGGAACTGGCGCACATGAGGATTTGAGCCATGAATGGTGTAACAGGTTTGAAAGGCTAGGTGGCCTACTTCTGCTATTTTCTTGTGTTGTTAATTTTTGGATGCAATAAGCAGTATGAAATAGGATCTGAAGATAAAAGGTTATTAACAATCAATATGTTGCAATCAATGACTGTTTTTTTACTAAATAGAAAATGACCATGAAAATAAATAAGTGTTTATGGGATCTCCTGGGGTGTATTGTATTTTGTCAATCAGAACAATTTACACATAAAAGGTGCTTCAAGCCACATGCTGGAAACTATCACGATATTTACAAAGTGGACAATGGAAAAACACTAAAACAATTAAAGAGAGACACTTAAGCCGTTAAAAGTAAGAAAGAATGTAATGAGGTAGAGAATTAGAAGGTGGAGTAAATACAGATGAACTGTGCCAATGAGATTTGGAAGAACAGGAACAAATAAAATAAACTGGTTGCTATTCTTTCCTATAGTACACCAAAATTTAATGATGCCTCTCAATGGGATGTTAGTCTAGCAATTGTCTGTAAAAACAATCACTTCACTTCAAAATGCTTTATTGCATTTTTGTAGTATTTTGAACGTGCTTCACTATTGAAAGGAGGAGGGAATATCATAACAGACATGTTGAACATTGTGTCAATCATATCCATAACAACTATTTCTACGTTTTGCTTTTCTATTGGGTTGAGGACATTTACTACTAATAATATGGAATGCTGTGGTTAATAACTGAAATCTTTCTTGTGCTACATGTGCTGGTGATACATTAAATCTCAACCACCAATTGAGGCGGCAGTGTGGCGCAGCAGATGAATTACAGCCTTATAGCGCCAGAGACCCGGGTTCAATCCTAACTTGGGGTGCTCTCTGTATGGAGTGTGTATGTTCTCCATGTGACCGAGTGGGCTTTCTCTGGATGCTCCAGTTTCATCCCACACTCCAAAGGTGTAAAGGTTTGTATGTTTATTGGCTTCAGTAAAATTGTCCCTAGTGTGTAGGATAGTGTTAGTGTATGGGGTGATTGCTGGTTGGCATGGAATCGGTGGACCGAAGGGCCTGTTTCCACGCTGTGTCTCTAAAGTCCAAAGGCTTTAAAGTTATAAACTTGTGAATTGACTTGAACATTTCACAGATGGCACGCATCTATAGTTGAAACATCCAGAAGTAAGCGTCACATCCAACTAACCTCTCGAGGTGGACATGGTTCTCGGGTAAACAGGCTTGCCATTGGAGTAATTTTGTAGCAACGTTTTTCAGGAATCTATGTTGAAAATATATTCCATTGCATTTTCAAACCAGACTAGACAATCATATGTTTTGAATTATTAACACTCTAGTACATATTAGTTGCAGTTATGTCAGAAAAGGCAATGAGGTTATGTTCTGACCATGGCAAACTGAAATGTAATTCAGTAACATAGAAACATAGAAACATAGAAAGTAGGTGCGAGAGCAGACCACCAGGTCCATCGAGCCCGCACCGCCATTCGCTCATGGCTGAACACTAAACAGACACACTTACCCACAAACAGTAGACACAAGACACAGAACACAAGACACTACCCTCCCCTTTATACCGCTATCACCCCTCTCCACCCCAAGAACCTCGTGATCTCCTGGGGGAGGCAAAAAACCGGATAAAAACCCAGGTCCAATTCGGGAAAAAAAACCGGGAAATTCCTCTCCGACCCCAATCTAGGCGATCGACACTTGTCCAGGAGATCACTCAGGTCTTACTTTACTAACCATACCTAGGTCCATATCCCTGCCCTCTCCCCGTAGCCCCTTATCCCCTTGGCAGCTAAAAAAACATCTAGTACAGCTAATAGTATGTAGGGTAGCACAAGCAAAATATTAATAAAAGATGCTTCACTTAACCCTTCACGGTTGGTCTGCCTGATCCACTTCACACACGATCTATCTCATAAAATGTGATTTAGTATTAATGCCGTCTGCAATGATTAATTACCATGCCCCTTGCTGATAAGCAAATGTCATAAAGCAGAATGCAAAGAGAGATATAGTTTGCCACTAGTGAAAATATGAAACTAGAGATAGAAATAGGTCATTAAGTCACTTGATATTTTCCCTTGTTGAAGGACACCAACTTATTTTACCCACCTTGGCCACATATTTGACAGTTACATTATATAACTAAAATTTTCATTTGAACTCTCAGAAGCTTTTGGGCAGATAATTCTGCATTTCCACTACTTGGGAGTATGGTTTCCAATTTAATTTATGAATGGCCTCGCCAAGGTAATGCACATTTGTTTTATATTGTCAAAAATGTATTTGCAATTACTTTATCAAATCATTTTGCTTTAATGATTTTCAATATAATTCGTGAACCCATGGTATTGAATATCTGAGCCTATTCCTCCTGTGCTGTGGTGCTCAATATTTGCCCCCAAGTTGCATTTTGCATGAACACCTAAGAATAAAACTGTCGAGATTAGAATGTAGCAGGATGTGGGAAGCATTCAGCCTCAGGATGCCAAGTGGCAGATAACGTTTGCATTTCATGAATGCCTATGCAAGAAAGCCAAGTCACCTTAATATGACCTGATCATTGTAGTGTCATCTGCTGTCATCAACCTGCTTTCACTATGGACTCTAAGCATAACTGGAACAATCCTTTAAATAGCAAAGCTTCAGGAGCATGGAAGAGGGTACTCTAGTGATTCATTGACCTCTGAATGTGCCTTCATCATCCACGTTAAAACTCCATAATCCAGCAAGCTCGGGACTTGAGCGTGACTTTCTGGAATATTGGATATCATTCCATTTAATACTCCACAATACTTTTAATCCAGTTCTTTTGATATATTAAACGGTAGCAAGGGAAAGAGAGCTTATATGTGTTTGTCATGAGTTTAAAGGGAGCATGGGAGCCAGGGTCCCAGTGTGTTAAAGGTAGTCCAGGAATCAAGGCCTCCGTGCACAGACACTCAGGAGAACACTATGTTTTCCCTCCTCCCTTTCCCTTTCTCACATTTTCATTCACCAATCTTACATGCTGGTTTATGTTGGCTGACTTTAGATGAACTTTAGGGGCTGGTTTTGCTTCCCAACAGTCAGCAAGGCATTGACATGATATCAGGAGGTTCTGCATTTGGCTGACAATGGGAACATGCAGTGTACAGCTTTTACCTACCTTATTAATTCAGCATAAAAGTCACCTTAATAATGTTTTTTAACTTTTCTTTTCACCAGTCTCACTGGGAGTTAGAAATAAAGGCTCTGGTGAGTCAGTGGAAACATGGGGATCAGGGCATTGATGTGTCAGTGGGAGCAGGAGGAAAGGACGCAGAGAAGATTTACGAGGGTGTTGCCAGGACACGAGAGCCTGAGCTATAGGGAGAGGTTGAGCAGGCTGGGATTCTATCTTGGAGTGCAGGATGATGAGTGACAAGTGATCTTGTCGAGGTGTACAACATCTTGAGAGGGTTAGATGGGGTAAACACACAGCCTCTTGCCCAGAGTAAGGGAATCGAGAACCAGAGGACAAAGGTTTAAGGTGAAGTTGGAGAAGATTGAATATGAACCTGAGGAGCAACTTTTGTACATAGAGTGGTGGGTGCATGCAATGAGTTGCAGGAGGAGGAAGTAGAGGCAACGTTTAAGAAAAATTTAGACAGGGACATGGATAGGATCGGTTCAGAGGGATATGGACCAAATACAGACTGGTGAGACTAGTGTAGATGGGACGTGTTGGTCAGCATGGGCAAGGAGGGCTGACGTGCATTTTTCTACCTTGTATGACTCTATGACACTGTGACCCCACTATAAGTATAGGAAGCATTGGTGAGCCAAAAGCAGAACCAATGAGAGTTCCAAACAATTGGATAACCAATTACTCAAGTAGAGGGTTTGTTGGAATATTTACCCTTGGCTGATTTTAAAATGCAACAGATCAGATAACGATGCTTAGAAATTGGATTAATTTGTGCATGTTATGTAGACATGATTTTTGCACAGAGGCTGTTTAATTTGCATTAAATCACACTGGTGATCATTTTGAAGACAATTAGGGACCATCATGAAAATGGCCTGGGGCACTTCAATGTGCATTTCACTTGCACCTGACATTCTCCTTGCTTCAGATGTAGATCTATCATGTTATCTGGCATATAATGGCCACTTCCACATTTACCGACAGCTGATAAAGGTCTAGCGTCCAAGCTGTGTTTTTCACACAGTAAATTAATAATAATTACGTAGCAAATTGTTGAATGTTAGACGATCTCGGTATTTTGCATACAACCTATTCTACGCTTGCTTTATTGTGCTTTATCGTAATTTTCTCTGTGCATTACGAAGATTGCAACATTGGAATGCTGTGCCTCTCTAGAAAATAAGATGCTGCAATTACTGCCATTCAATCCTGGCAGTACGGCACAGTGGCACAACTGGCAGAGCTGCTGCCTCACAGCGCCAGAGGCCCAGATTCAATGTGTGGAGTTTGTACCTTCTCCCTGTGACCATGTTGGTTTCCTCCACGTGCTCCGGTTTTCTCCCACATCCCAAAGATGAGTGTGTTTGTAGGTTAATTGGCCTCTGTAAATTGCCCCCACTGTTCAGTGAATAGATGCAAAAGTGGATAACACAGAACTAGTGTGAGATTTGGAGATCTCCCATTTGGATATTCACCGGGTGGTTTAGTTTGACGAATGAACATGAAGAGTGATCTCATTTTCTTTTATGCATTTAAGGAACAATTAATATTCCAGTCAGAATTGTGAACCAAAACCTAACGTTAACATAGGGACCTGACACCATTTGTGTGAATTAGGGGCCAGATTTCATGAAGACTCTTGCAGCTGAGCCTGTTGGGAAATTAAATTATTTTAATTACAAAACTTTGCTGTTGTGAATGGATTCTGCTTTGACAAGAACCCGTCTAATGAAACAACAGGCAAGCAGAGATATTAGAGTATAATTACCAGCCACTATCCAGGGTCACCAACTGCCCAGAGAGTTTGCAAAGGGAAGAAACATTTACAAGGCTCTCTTGATTTAAAAATTACATCAGAATTGAGGATAATTGGTTTTCTTTTTGCCATAGATACATAGGACTGAAACTATCTTGGATACTTCGTTGGCAATTACCGCCTGGTGTTCATCTTCATTCCAGGCATGTAATTATTGGGTAACCGCAGAGCTACCTGACTATCAATGTACAAACTCCTTTTCATTGAATGTTTTTCCATTTTATCTAACATTTGTTTCCTTTCCCCTCCCACTGATTTCAAACAGATAAAATTATCTGTGCATTACAGTTACAGAAAAATACTGGCATTTAGAATTAATGATTGGTTTCTTCCGCACAATATCTAACTAAAGAGCAGGGAGAGAATAGGCACAAAGAACGGGGAGATAAAGAGATGGGTATTACAATGAAATCTGTACATAGATTCCTCTTAAGGTAGTTCTCAACACTTTTTCAAGAATAGAACCCTGGGCTCTGGAGCTTTGGTGCATTTCAAGCTTGGGATATCTGCTTTTTCTTGAGGAAATTTGAAGTACTCAGATTCAAATGTTTAACTTTCCAAATCAATGTAAAACATTTAACTTTAAAAGTACATTTTTATGGTGTTTTTTCTGTGGATACTTTTACTGAAACCAACTTTGGTTAAATTTCAGCTATGCATTTGCAATTAACTGTTCACTTAATCCTATAACTCATCTGTGTTATTTAAATGCAAAGAGATGTTTCAGGCTACAAAATTCAGTTTCAATTCATGTGATTAGACCAGAATTAGGCCATTCGGCCCATTGAGTTTACAATCATTCAATCATGACTGACCTCTTTCCCTCCTGTCTCCTGTCCATTCTCCTGTCATCTTTTGTCTTCTTCCATTCTCCTGTCTTTTTCCCATAACATTTGACACCCTTTCTAATCAAGAACCTGACAATCTCTGTTTTAAAAATACCGAATGACTTGGCCTCCATAGCCATCTGTGGTAATGAATTCCATAGATTCAACACCCTCTGACGAAAGAAATTCCTCCTTATCTCCTTTCTAAATTGTGTTGTTTTACTCTGGTCCTCGACTTGCCTATTAGTGGAAACATCCATTCCACATTTACTCCAGGCCAGTGGCGGACTGGCCAGGGTGTCAGCTTGCCCGATGGCAAGTGGGCCCCTGATGAAGTGGCCCCCCTATATCATGTGGGGCCCTGATGAAGTGGGCCCCCTTTGTCTCCTGGCAACTAATATTTTTAGACCAAGTCCGCCACTGCTCCAGGCCTTTCACTATTCGGTAAGTTTCATCGAGGTCTACCCTCATCCTTCAAAACTCCAGTGAGTACAGTCCCAGAGCCATCAAACAGTCATCATACGTTAATCCAGTCATCTCCCGGAACATTCCCATAAATCTCATGTTCTTACTTGGATTTTCATTATTCTTGCAACTTTTAGAAGTACCTAATTATCCATGGAACTCCTTCCTTTCCTCAGGGTTGTGATGTTATGTCTGGGCCACTTGAAATCTCAAACATAGCGTCATTACCATAACTCCGACTTCTTGATTTATTTTGCCATCCTCTGATACTTTTAGGCCATGGATCTTTGGCACCTTGCTTTCATTTCATTTTTTAAATGTCATTTTATTTCCAGCTTGTTTAAAAGTGGCGTTTATGACCTAATGATTAATGGTTTAGCTGAAGAAAAATAATAAATGTCCTGTAGTTTTGGTGGATCAGCTTGCGTTGTGCAAAATTACAAATTCTATTTCCAAGTTGGTGTACAAATGAACAAAAAGACATAGAGACCTACAAATTATTAAAATAAGCCTCGGATAAATTTAGCAGATTTCTATCGCATTGGCCTTTTTATGAGTTTTGGCTAAGGGGCAAACATTATGAAAAGTTAAGACAAAATAAACAAATTGATAAAAAGCATGATTTTAGGTGATTTTATTGAAGATAATTGTAATCCAAATGGTATTCTCATAAAGCTTTATATGTAACAAAAATAACTCCTTAAATAACTCGTGTGCGTTTCACATCACCTCGAAAACATGACGCGCTAACGGTGAAATATTTACATATTCCGATGGGGATTTACGCCATGATGTTAAAAATCGCATTATCTGAAAATTTAATGTGTTATTTCTCGAGTTATGTATGAAAAGGTTCACAAATCTCAAATAACTTAAAAAATAAATGAGATGGTCTCGCTGATGACATTACAATAGATCTGACTGCCTGCCTCTGCTTGTGCTGCGAGTGACATCAGCCCTGTTCTGTCTTCTGTACTTCTTGGCTTCTTAACTTTTAGTTCTTTAAATTTGTCACTTAGAGTTTTTAAACTGCTGCTCAGGCCATGCTGTGCGCTCTGATAGGCGCCTTGAAGTTCTAGAACATGGCGGCGGCGGTCGTTATCGCCACGCGGGGGAGGGTGCGGGGCAGTGTGATGGGAAGGTGGCTGTGGTAGCCATTACTCCCTTTGGGAGAGGCCGTCTATGGAGGCCTGCGATTCCTCCGTTGATTGCAGGGACTCGGGAAATCGTGATGCCTTTTCCTCGCTGGTGATCCCGATCCCACCTGGCGATCTCTGGCCGTCAGGGGAGATGACATCTTCTCCGTCTCCCCCGCCCGAAAAATGTCTCTATTGGTTCTAAAGGTTGCAAAAAAAATGTCTATTGGTTCTAAAGCTTGCAAAAAATGTCTCTATTGGTTCTAAAGCTTGCAAAAAATGTCTGTTGGTTCTAAAGCTGGCAAAAAAATGTCTATTGGTTCTAAAGCTTGCAAAAAATGTCTATTGGTTATAAAGCTTGCAAAACAATGTCTATTGGTTCTAAAGCTTGCAAACAATGTCTATTGGTTCTAAAGCTTGCAAAAAATGTCTATTGGTTCTAAAGCATGCAAAAAAGTGTCTATTGGTTCTAAAGCTTGCAAAGAAAATGTCTATTGGTTCTAAAATGGTTCATACTAACACTCCAGAAAGCGCCCCCACCCTCCCCTGGTTGGCTTGGCTTGGGTGTCTTGTAAATGAAAGGCACTAACTGCAAATGGTGGCATAAAGTTGAAAGGCACTACTTACTGCAAATGGTGGCTTGGGAGCTTTGGCTTGAAGTTGAAAGGCACTACTTGCTGCAAATGGTGGCTTGGGTGCTTTGGCTTGAAGTTGAAAGTCACTACTTACTGCAAATGGTGGCTTGGGAGCTTTGACTTGAAGTTGAAAGGCACTACTTGCTGCAAATGGTGGTTTGGGAGCTTTGGTTTGAAGTTGAAAGGCACTATTACTGCAAATTGTGGCTTGAAGTTGAAAGACACTATTACTACAAATGGTGGCTTGGGTGCTTTGGCTTGAAGTTGAAAGTCACTACTTACTGCAAATGGTGGCTTGGGAGCTTTGGCTTGAAGTTGAAAGCCACTACTTAATGCAAATGGTGGTTTGGGAGCTTTGGTTTGAAGTTGAAAGGCACTATTACTGCAAATGGTGGCTTGGTTGCTTTGGCTTGAAGTTGAAAGGCACTACTTACTGCAAATGGTGGATTGAGTGTGGCTTGAAGTTGAAAGACACCACACTGCAAATGATGGCTTGGGTGTGGCTTGAAGTTGAAAGTCACCACTTACTGCAAATGGTGGCTTGGGAGCTTTGAAGTTGAAAGGCACTGCATCTTACTGCAAATTGTGGCTTGGGTGCTTTGGCTTGAAGTTGAAAGGCACTATTACTGCAAATGGTGGCTTGGGTGCTTTGGTTTGAAGTTGAAAGGCACTACTTACTGCAAATGGTGGATTGGTTGCTTTGGCTTGAAGTTGAAAGGCACTATTACTGCAAATGGTGGCTTGAAGTTGAAAGGCACTACTTACTGCAAATGGTGGCTTGGTTACTTTGGCTTGAAGTTGAAAGGCACTACTTACTGCAGATGGTGGCTTGGGTGTGGCTTGGGTGTGGCTTGAAGTTGAACGACCACTTACTGCAAATGGTGGCTTGAAGTTGAAAGGCACTACTTACTGCAAATGGTGGCTTGGGAGCTTTGGTTTGAAGTTGAAAGGCACTATTACTGCAAATGGTGGCTTGGTTGCTTTGGCTTGAAGTTGAAAGGCACTACTTACTGCAAATGGTGGCTTGAAGTTGAAAGGCACCTCTTACTGCAAATGGTGGCTTGGGTGTGGTTTGAAGTTGAAAGCCACTACTTACTGCAAATGGTGGCGTGTGTGCATTGGCTTGAATTTGAAAGGCACTACTGTAAATGCACTTACTTCCTGTTTGCACTGTATATTGATTTTAGATAAAACGCTACCACTTACGGCTGTGATTTTTGGCCATCTTACTCAGTCCCCCTCCGCTGAGCAGGTGCAGATAATTCTTCCCATCAATGAAAAATAAAAGTGTTATTAGTTTTTTTTAAAATGTTGAGAATCTCTCTCGTGTCAATCACTCCATGAAAGCACACCTTGTCCGGTGGGGTGGGGAGGGGTTATAAAACCGGGAAATGTGGGTGTGGCTCAGTCTCTGCAAGATGGAGGAGGGAGAGGTCACGACTCGCTGTCTTTAGTGACTTTGCACCCTACTTCAAATAGTATGAAACAGCACTTGAATGTGGTGGCCTTGCACCCTGCTTGAAATAGAATTTCAAGGATTAGCCGCGAGTCAAATACCAGCCGTGAGTGGGTTGCCAGCACAACAGGCTTGATTAACTGAGACGCCAGCCCAATAATCCATTTGGCCCACAATGTCCATACTAGCCCTCTGCAAATCAATCCCTTCAGCACATCAACACCCATACTAGCGCTCCAGAAAGCCCACACCCCCCCCCCCCCCCCAACTGGCCACCAATATTACAATTGGTGGAGAGGTGGAATATTGCGTTGGATGACCAGCACTCCTGTGTGATGCTGGGACCCAACGGGTCCCACTTAGTCTAGTATATTACTAAAAGTCTGATCTTGACCGCTTTTGGCCCACTGTGGTACGACTTCCGAGAGAACACCGTCACCTATTGCCGTCATTTTTGGCCACCTCACTCAGAGCCCACGTCTGCCTTCCTGGACCAGAGGATCTTTTCCCATCAATGAAATATCAGAGAGATATTAATGTTTTTTTTTTAATCATCATTCTCTCTGCTGCCCCTGCTAGGGGGAGGGAGTATAAAACCAGGAAGTGGTGTACCTCACTCAGTCTCTGCAAGATAGAGGAAGCCAGAGGGTCACGTCTCTCTGAGCTCTGAATAACACTGAACACATGTCTACTCAACTGTGAGTCCCCTTAATGTGGTTTGAAAATGAAAATATGGTTGGTTTGAAGTAAAAAGGCACCGCCTGCAATTGGTTATTTGGGGGGTTTGGGTTGAAGTAAAAAGGCACTACTGAAAATGGTGGTTTGAGTGCTTTGGCTTGAAGTTGAATGGCACTACTGCAAATGGTCAAGTCAAGTCGCATTTATTTATATAGCACATTTAAAAAACAACTCTCGTTGGCCAAAGTGCTTTACATTTGTTATAAGCACAATATAAGAGCACAACAAAACAAATTGCATGCATATATACATGTAGCCTTCACTCAGAGGACGTCAGGAAAGGCTTGGGAGTATAGATAAGTCTTTAGTCTTGACTTAAAAGAGTCGATGGAGGGGGCAGTTCTGATGGGAAAGGGGATGCTGTTCCACAGTCTAGGGGCTGCAACCGTAAAGGTGCGGTCGCCCCTGAGCTTATGCTAGTTTGGTAGTTTGGGTGCTTTGGCTGGAAGTTAAAAGACACTACTGCAAATGGTGGTTTGGGTGCTTAGGCTTGAAGTTAAAAGGCACTACTGCAAATGGTGGTTTGGGTGCTTTGGCTTGAAGTTAAAAGGGAGTACTGCAAATGGTGGTTTGGGTGCTTTGGCTTGAAGTTAAAAGGGAGTACTGCAAATAATAATAATACATTTTATTTATAGGCGCCTTTCAAGAGTCTCAAGGACACCTTACAAAAATTTAGCAGGTAGAGGAAAAACATGTAAGGGGAATGAAATAAATAGTAGAGACATGACTAGTACACAAAGTAAATACAGAATTCAATACAAAACACAGTATGAGGCAATTAATGCACAGATGAAAAGGGACGGCACGTGGGGCTAAGGATAGGCAGAGGTGAAGAGATGGGTCTCGAGGCGGGACTGGAAGATGGTGAGGGACACGGAATTGCGGATCAGTTGGGGGAGGGAGTTCCAGAGCCTGGGAGCTGCCCTGGAGAAGGCTCTGTCCCCAAAACTGCGGAGGTTGGACTTGTGGATGGAGAGGAGACCAGCTGATGTGGATCTGGGGGACCGTGAGGGTTGGTAGGGGGAGAGGAGGTCAGTGAGATATGGGGGGGCCAGATGGTGGAGAACTTTGTAGGTGAGGATCAGGATTTTGTAGTTGATCCGGTGGGAGATGATAAGCCAGTGAAGTTGTTTGAGGACTGGAGTGATGTGATGCCAGGGTTTGGTATGGGTGATGAGTCGGGCGGCTGCGTTCTGGACCAGTTGGAGTCGGTTGATGTAGGTGGAGCTGATGCCAAGGAGAAGTGAGTTGCAATAGTCCAGTCGGGAGGAGATGAAGGCATGGATGAGTCTTTCAGCAGCGGGAGGTGTGAGAGAGGGTCTGAGTTTGGCGATGTTGCGGAGATGAAAGAAGGAGGTTTTAATGACATGGCGGATGTGAGGCTCAAGGGAGAGGGTGGAATCAAAGATCACGCAAGGTTGCGGGCCTGGGGAGATGGGGGAGACAGTGGTGCCGTCGATGGTGAGAGTGGGGTTATTGATTTTGCTGAGTGTGGCTTTGGAGCCTATGAGGAGGAATTCTGTCTTATCGATGTTGAGTTTGAGGAAATTATGTTGCATCCAGGTTTTTATAGCTGACAAACAGGAGTTGATGTGGGAGAGGGAGGGGTTGTGGGGGGATTTGGTGCCGAGGTAGATCTGGGTGTCGTCAGCGTAACAGTGGAAGTCCAGATTGAAGTGGCGGAGTATCTGACCAAGGGGGAGGATGTAGATGATGAAGAGGAGGGGGCCGAGTACGGAGCCTTGGGGAACGCCTTGAGTGACTGTGGCTGTAGCAGAGGTGTGGTTGTGGAAAGAGATGAAGTGGGATCTGTTGGAAAGGTAGGAACGGAGCCAGCTGAGTGCAGAGCCTTCGATGCCTAGGTCTTTGAGTCTGGTGAGCATGGTGGTTTGGGTGCTTTGGGTTGAAGTTAAAAGGCACTACTGCAAATGGTGGTTTGGGTATATATGAGTATTTTTACAATACTGGAGAGATTTCAGCACAGAACATTAAACATGTCATATCACTGTTTCAAGTAGTATGGTGTTAATTCTTTCAGGGATTGTTACTCAAATGTGCACAAGATAATAGAGATAAAATCAAGTTAGGAATTAGGCGGGTGGAAAACTTGAAATCACTTGGGTTCCAGGCTGAGCAAATTAATTGGATACAAAATTAGCTTGGTGCAAGGAGATAGAGGGTGATGGAGGTTGCTTTTACAGATTGAAGGCCTGTGACCAGTGATATGCCACAGGGATTGGTACTGGGTCGCTTCTTTGTCCATAATTGTGGTGTCGACAGGACGGTTGTTTAAAATTGCTACATGATGTACTCTATGACTTGAATATTCAAATGCTTTTTAATCATTGTAGATGTATCTGCCACTACCATCATTTCTGCCATCTTATTCCAGATAACCATCACTCTCCGTAAGAAAAGATCATCCTTTAAAATTTCTCCCCTTTCATCCTAAACTTTTGCACCCTAGTTCTAGGTGTCCGCTGGCTTGGGATACAGAGTCTCTGAATCTCTAATTTCTATCCCTTATTCTCTTATAAACCCCCATTAGGTCCTCCTTAACCCCTAGATTTCAGTGAGATTAATCCCAGCATACCCAATTTCTCCTTAGGCTCCAAGCATCATCCTGGTGAACCTCCTCTGCACTTTTGCTATCACAACTTTCTTGCAATGCGATGATGAGAACTGTACACAATACTCCAAATGTGGTCTGACCAATATTTTGGACAGCCGCAACATGACATCACAACTCTTACTCTCAATGCTTTAATCTATTAAGGAAGCACATGAAAAGCCTACTTTAGTACGTCACCTTGCTGTGTTGCCACTTTCAGAGAGTTATGGATTTGCATGCCAAGATTCCTCTGCTCATTAGTGCTCCTAATGTTCTGCCATTGTCTGTACATGCCCTACCAAAACTTCCTAAATGCATTACCTCACACTCATCTGGGTTCAATTTCATCTGCCACTGATCTACCCAATTTTCCAGTTAACCTATGTCTTCTGTGTCCTTCGGCAACCCCCTTCTTTATCCACAACCCCGCCAATTTTCACTGGGAAAAATGATACCAGATTTGTGGGTGGATGCTATATTTGAAATTGGTTCAGGAAATATGTATTGAAGCCAACTCTTAATTTGACCTGTTTTTCAGAGTTATACAATTCTGTGTCAATGAAAAATAAAAACGTAATAAAAGTTGGGGCCTTGCCATGAGTTACCTTAAGGTAACTTACATGAGTTACATCACACAAACTCTGTGTGTCAGATATTACGCAAGTCACAAGTTTACAAGTTCATAGTTGTAGGAGTAGAATTAGGCCTTTTGGCCCATCGCGTCTACACCGCCATTCAATCATGGCCGATCTCTGCCTCCTAATCCCATTTTCCTGCCTTCTCCCCATTACCCTTGACTCGTTCTAATCAACAATTTGTCTTCCACAGCCCTCTGTGGCAATGTTCCACAGATTAACTATTGAGTCGGAGATGGAATTGCTACTGTGCACACGTAAATTTACTAATTGTACTGTGTAGTACTGGTGGGAGACCCCGTGGGAGCTCCGACGCGTAGACCACGTGGGAGCATCCAGGAAAACTGCTGACTGGCTTACGGAATTGGCCATATGCGACAGCAGTGGCACACAGCTACCGAGACTACCAAGGTGCACAACTTAGAAATAAAGCATTGGGCTTAAAGAATTGCTTATGTACCGCTAAGTGTGAGTGTACATAGGTCACTTATTACGCGTCGGGGACTGCCTGTACTAGGAATCATTCTTCAAATTTCCTATGTGATTTGTTGAGTCGCTGTCTACCATAATGATTTGAATCATTATTCTGCAATTTTTTATTGTAATACGCAGCTTTGATTGTTTAGTTTCCTTACTATTGGCAGACCATTTGGGTGATCTTAAGTTGATTGCCACAGGGAGAACAGTTCTGCTAAGAGCTCATCACTGGAGCAGATGGTGGATCTCGGTGACCACAAAGCTATCAGCCTTTGAACGAGGTGTTGTGCCACTGGTAATCTGAAGTAAATGGAGCATTACACTTTCAACATTGTCCAAAAATATTACATGGGATTGCTGTACTTATGGTCTGCAGATCTCGTCAATTCACTGGTCAAAGGTTGAAACCCCAAGGATGTATGTGATTTCCAGTCTCAACCAGGTGAACCTTGACTCCTTGCAGCTAGGCCAATGTGTGGAGCAATTGGCAACAGTGAAGGTTGGATTGGGAGATGGAAAAGAAATGGATGATGATGAATGAAAATATCACTGTATGCCAACTCATCATATTTGAGTTGCATCCCTTGCCAATTCATCTTTGAGCTGCACTATAAAGATCCCAGGGAAATCTGTGGTTTGGAATGCTATCTGTAGTGTGTATATTTCTATCCCTCCTTGGCACCATCCAGCACCTCATGGTTTATCCTTCATTGCTGAGTGAATGCGTTGAATTTGAAATCAACCACAGACAAAGCTGCCCTACAGGCAGTTGTCATTAAGCCAGTAAGGAGTCCTGAACTAAGACATGGAGCTGGGCCATGCACAGAAAATCAGGTCTGAGCAACAAAAGGCAGTCTTGCACTTATGTTTTTTAAAGGGATCATCAGCTACTTTTGTTGAGGATTTATTTGGATGCAAGAATGTTGAGCTTCACAGGGCTGCATGCAAACGCTGCAATGAGTGAAGAAGAGGACTTCAGCAAGGGGAATCCATTCCCAACAACTTTTCCAGGAGTTACATTCTCATTTCAACCTGTTGAAGGAATGATATTTGCAGAGGCTGATAGTTTCAGAATAAATGATCACTGAGATCCACCATCTGTTCCAGGGTGGCACAGTGGCAGAGCTGCTGCTTTACAGCGCCAGAGACCCGGGTTTGATCCTGACTGTGGGTGCTGTCTGTACGGAGTTTGTATGTTTTCCCTGTGACCGCATGGGTTTTCTCCTGGTGCTCCGGTATCCTTCCACATCCCAAAGACGTACAGGTTTGTAGGTTAATTGGCTTCTGTAAATTGTCCTGAGTATGTTGGATGGAAGTATCGTATGGCTGGTCATCGCTGACTCGGTGGGCCAAGAGCCTGTTTCTACATTGTATCATTAAACAAAACTAATGTGCCCCTAGCTGGACTGTCCTACCTGTGGCAAGCAACTTCAGGTAATCCTGCTGCCTTGTCAATATGATAGACTCTTTCTACTCCTGTGTTCTTTTTTGATTGTACTGCTGCTGGCAAATTCATTTCACTGCACTTTATGTGCACGTGACGAATAATTGTGTACTTTATTGTTTATGTGATGAATAAATCTGATTGATTGATTGATGGGAGAGGAGAGAAGAGGGAGGTGCGACTCATCCTTGACTATGCTTCTGGCCCTGCCGCGGGAGCGTGAGTTGCAATTGGAGTTAATGGAATGGAGGTTAGTTTGTGTGATGGTCTGGGCTGCGTCACCATCTTTCTGGACTTTACATTGAGTTCCACAACATTAGATAACTCCGTTTTTCTTTCTCCATTACACAGCCCAACCTGCTGAACCTGTTGTGTATTTAAAATTTTCCCATTATGTGTCTGTGTCTCCCTTCTGAACTGCTGCTAATCTATCCATAAGATGACTGCATTCAAAATAACCCTGGCCTATCAGAGATATTTCCTTGGTCTCGCCCATCCTTTTCTCACTCTTTCTGCAACTTAACACTAATTTGCTTTCTCTCTTTCTAAGTTTTGGTGAAGGGTCTTTGTCCTGAAATGTTACATTTGTTGCCTGGCCTAGTGTGCATTTCCAACATTTTCTTGAATTTTACTTCAATTTCCGATATATACTGTTTTATATTTGATTTCCAGTCTTGGACATGTGAATATTTAGCAGCAGTACTGGACAATTCATACCGATAGATGCAGGAAATCTGAAATAAAGGGTGATGCTAGAAATACTCTGTAGGCCAAGTAATATCTGCAGAGAGGGAGAGAAACTGAGTTAATTAAGGCTTTAGATAGACACAAAGAGCTGGGGTATCTCAGCGGGTCAGACAGCATCTCTGGAGAAAAAGGATGGGCGACGTTTCTGGTCGGGACATTTCTTTAGATTGTCTGAAGAAGGGCCCCGACCCGAATCGTCACCCAACCTTTTTCTCCACAGATACTGCCTGACCTGCTGAGTTACTCCCGCACTTTGTCTCTATCTTCAGTATAAACCAGCACCTGCATTTCCTTTCTACACTTAATGAAGGCTTTGGTATTTGTAATAAGTGTGATTTGTCAAATGATGGTATAATGCAATGAGCATGGAATAATATGCCACCCAATTAAACATTACTTGAAGCACGTCCTAAACAATAACCTTGGCTTCTTTCACACCTTGACACATCATGGTGAATCTTCAGGCTTAACCGACCTGATGAATCTTCATTAAAATGGCAATGGTGCCATTCCTTGCTTCATGGAACAAATGCTCAACCAGATATCGGAAGGATGCAGTGTTTTATTTAAATGAATAAACCTACCTACACCATAGAACAAAATATTGGAAGCATTCAGCAGGTCAAACAGCCTTCATTGAAAGAGTTCTGGAACAAAATTATCTGCATTCCTTTCGAGAGAACTATCTGCACCCATAACTCAAAATTAACACTGAGCACTGTGGTTAAATACCAATCTGAAACGATTGACCACGGCCTGGAAATGAGGAATGATAAAAGACTGCAGTGTTTATGGTATTCTGCATATTTTGTATGAGTAGTTGCGAGATGTAAGTTGTGTGCTACAAGTTTGTTTACAAGTTTGGCTGTGTTGTTCAGGGTTGTATGCATGTACAATTTGCAGCACAAGAGGAGACTATTTGGTGCATTTTGTCTAGGCCAGGCAAACAAAAGATCTTTTGGCCAAACAGCTTGGTCTGCAGCTGTGCACCAAGTCTCATTTGTTGATTACTTCACCAGATTTTACCCGTTACCTTTAATCTATGCCACGTCATTGTTCTCATTTCATGTAAGGGGAATGTTCTTACCTGCATATCCTTTCTAGAATTTCATAATATCATCCATTTTAAATAAATCTTCCCCTGTTTTAATCATCCCAGCCACGACCAATTGTTCTCTCAACACACATTACCAAATGCTGGCAACATCCATGTAATAGCCCTGTCCCACGATGCGAATTCATTCCAAGAGATCTCCCGAGTTTGCCCTGATTTGAACTTGGTGATTTACCGTAATGGCCACTCGTCAGTACTCGGGGCTATCGTGGACATTTTTCATCATGTTGAAAAATCTTCACGAGTCTTCCTGTGCTTACCTGCCGTTAGCGAGTCTTCCCGAGTGCCTGCCGTTAGCGCTAAGAGACGTCCCCGAGCTTCGACGTACCCGCTACGTTCATTCTCCGTGCTTACCACGAGTTTGATTTTTTTAAAACTCTGGAGTTCTCTTGAATGAACTTGCACCGTGGGACAGGGCTTTGAATCTCTGCTGCATCTTCACCAGTGATCCTGTAATATGATGCCCTGAACTGTTCATAATGGCGTAATGAGTGTTTTACACAAATCAAGCATGACTTCGCTGCTCTTAATTTCTGCGATTGTTTCCGCGTATCTCTGTATGTGAGTGTAGGCTTTATACATGTTGGTCTCTATGATTATAGGTAGTGGTATGTAAATGGAAGTGTTAAGTTACTTAACTCTTACACTGGACAGAATTTGTATGAGACGGTCTTTGTGCTTGTATGCTGAAGTTTGAGTTTTATGCAGATTTGACCATGTTTGTATATTTATGGGTATGTGTGGCTTCTGTTTGGCTGTATGTGCCAGTGTAAATATGTTTATCTGTTTGCTTCTGGCTTTTCACGGTAGATCGGAGTTCAGATCAGTAGAAATAACTTTTTTAATGATTTCCTGTCGAGACTGGAAACAAGTCAGATTGTGTACATTGACCAAGGGTCCTTTATGGCTTTCCAAGCTCTGTCTGCAATTCATACTTACTTTAACAATCATCCGCTGATCACTTTGTTATGTTTGATTGGCATAGAGTCATATCGTGATACGTGTGGAAATAGGCTCTTCAGTTGCCCACACTGGCCAACATGTCCTAGCTACACTAGTCCCTCCTGCCTGCGCTTGGTCCATAACTCTCCAAATTTGTTCTATCTATGTACCTGTCTAACTGTTTCTTAAACGTTGGGATAGTCCCAGCCTCAACTACCTCCTCTGGCAGCTTGTTCCACACACCCACCACCTGAGATATAGTAGCAGTGATGAAATGAAAACTATAAGTATGTACTTTTAGGAATTTAATATTTGTATAGAGGAGGAATGTGCAGATGAGTGAAATAATGGTGACGGTCATTAACATGGTGATAAGTGTGAGAGTGCAAGATTGTAGAAAATACTTGTAGTAGTGCTGCGATGTCATATACAAGTGGTGATATTAATCCTTAAAGACACGTGACCTAATCTTAAGCAGACTTGAAATTACTTACTGGTATGTGAAATAGAAAGCAAGTCAGTAAGTCAAGTATTTTATAAACATTATATCTCTTGTTTCCCTTTCCCCTGACTCTGCATAAAGGTCTCAACCTGAATCGTCGCCTATTCCTTTTCTCCAGAGATGCTGCCTGACACACTGAGTTACTCCAGGTTTTTGTGTCTATCCTTGGTTTAAATCAGCATCTGCAGTTCCTTCCTACTCATTTTTTAAGTCAGGTGGACAAATTCCTTGGGCTTAGGCACCCAGCAGTTACTGGCAGACAAGAAAAGTTGAATAGATATGGTCATAAAATTATAGAGTTATTCAGCATGGAAAAAGGTCCTTCGGTCCAATTGATACATGCCCATTAAATGTCCTAACTGAAGTAGTTCTGTTTGCTGGAAGATTTAGAGGAATATGTGCCTGGCCCATAAACCTTGTGTATCGAAGGTAGACACAACATGCTGGAGTAACAGCAGGACAGGCAGCATCTCTGGAGAGAAGGAATGGGTGACGTTTCAGGTCGAGACCCTTCTTCAGACTAATGTCAGGGCAGTGGGCGGGACAAAGATAGAATGTAGTGGGAGACAGTAAGACTGGTGGGAGACAGGAAGGTTTCAAAGCTCTCCGTTTCTTCCTCGTCCGCAGAACAAGCCAATTTCTGTCCACCAATACTCTCCTCCACCTAGTTGCTGAGGTCCTTACCCTCAACAACTTCTCCTTCGATTCCTCCCACTTCCTCCAAATCCAAGGCGTAGCTATGGGCACTCTCATGAACCCCAGCTGTGCCTGCCTATTTTCAGGGTATCACGAAGAATGACTGTTCCTGAACTCTACCACTGGTACATAGACGACTGCATCGGTGCTGCCTCCTGCACCGATGCAGAACTCACTTACTTCATCACCTTCACGAATAATTTCCATCCTGCACTCAAATTCACTTGGACCATCTCCGACATCTCCCTACCGTTTCTGGATCTCACCGTCTCCATCACAGGAGACAGACTATTGACCGACATCTACTACAAACCCACTGACTCCCATAGCTATCTTTCTAGACTACACTTCATCCCACCCTGCTTCCTGTAAAAACTCTATCCCCTACTCCCAATTCCTCCATCTACAGCGCTTCTGCACCCAGGATGAGGTTTTCCATACTAGATCATCTGCGATATCCTCATTCTTTAGGAAATGGGGGTTCCCCTCTTCCATTATAAATGAGGCTCTCACTAGGGTCTCTCGATATCGCGCAGCTCCGCTCTTGCTTCCCCTCCCCCCATTCGCAACAAGGACAGAGTCCCCCTTGTTCTCACCTTCCACCCCATCAGCCGTCACATACAGCATATAATCCTCCAACACTTTCGTCACCTCCACTGGGACCTCACCACTGGCCACATCTTCCCATCTCCACCCCTTTCTGTTTTCTGCAAAGACCGTTCCCTCTGCAGCTCCCTAGTCAACTCGTCCCTTCCCACCCAAACCACCCCCTCCCCACGTACTTTCCCCTGCAACCGCAGGAGATGCAATACCTGTCCCTTTACCTCCCTCCTAGACTCCATCCAAGGACCCTGACAGTCTTTTCAGGTGAGACAGAGGTTCACTTGCACCTCCTCCAACCTCATCTGCTGTATCCGCTGTTCCAGGTGGCAACTTCTGGAATTTTCTCCGAAACCTCTTGTATCCCTATATCTGTCTAAATGTATTTTAAATGTAATTGGATCTACCTGTGAGTGCCCTTACATTATTGCTTGTGGGTCAGAAGAAGCTGAAGTTTTACTTCCACATTTGTCAAACATTTACAAGATATGCACACAAACTGTCCCAAACTCTAATTAGTGATTTCTGCTTCAGCTTCCTTCACAATCTGCCTGCTCCCTGTTCTACGATTGGACCCCCCCCCTCCCTCCCTGGCAATTCCTATTTTATCCTGCTGAGAACTTCTCTAATTACCATTTCTATCCCCTTGAGGAATGCTCCCACTTTCAGCACTGATACATACCCGGTTCTCTGATGTATCCTTTTGATCTAAGCTTTCCTGTCAAAGAAATAACTGGTCTTTTAACCTAACATTGAATGCGCAGCCCTTGGTTAGGACCATTACTTCAAAATTATCCTTGTGCAATTTCCCTTAAGATCTGAAGAAGGTTCCTGACCTAAAACTTTAACCATCCTTTTTCTCCAGAGATGCTGCCTGACCCGCAGAATTACTCCAGTACCTGTGTCTATTTTTGGTATAAACCAGCATCTGCAGTTCTTTGTTTTAAGTTTTTGCAATTTCTCTTGTTTTTTTCCCTTGTCTTCCTCTTTCAATTTTCTCTGTTTAATTTCCCCAAATAACCTTCTAATGTTTAGCCTGTTTATCGAATAGTTTTGTTTTCTGGTGTTTTTTCTCTATTTGGTCTTCTTTAAAATCTGTAAATCACATTACCAATGTCAACATTTCCTTATGTTGCTTTTTGTGTTGATCCATATGTGCTAGAACATGCCAGCTCAAAAGTAGAAAACCTCTATTATTACGTGTCAACATATAAACAGTGGTAGGCCTGGCACACATTTTGTCTGACTCGCTTTTTTATAAGCATGCAAGTGCATCTTAAGTGAAAATTTAGAAAGGCCCAGAGCACTAATTATTTGGAGCACAGTGCATAGCTGTTCAGGAGCAGAAAATATCTTATTCATTCAAGCGTCACGGGGGGGGGGTGATATTGTATCTGCATTCCTGCTTAGGAGCATTGTCTACCTGCAGTGTATATGAGTAATTCATGCATTCATTGCCTATTATTTTCTGACCATTTATTGACCGTGACTGTATGAGATCAGAACAATGCTCCCAACATCCGAGGATTGAGAATAATAATTGTAGCCTTCGTTTTGGAGAAAGTCAGGCTCTGCCCAGCAGTTTGCACTATTTACAGACTACAAGATTCTCTCACCAAAAAATTATTTGTTCTGTGTTTCCTCACAGGAATTGGCATGTACACCTCCAGGAACACAGATTCCAGTTAGCAATAACAATTAAGTGTCAATTACCAGCTGTGCGTGCTACTTTTGTCGTTAAAAGAAAATTCAAAGTTAAACGCAAAATATTGAAGATGCAATAAATCTGGCAACAGCGGAAGTATTTAGCTGGTCAGGCAACACAAGTTGCAACCCTGAAGCATCATTCACATTGTCTGTCCCATGATGCTAGCTGCCATTTTGAGTATTTCCAGGATTTTTTGCTTATTTTGCCCAAGTTAATTATTATAAGCAGTGTCACTGGAGATCCCTTTGTTATTCCATATGTTCTGACCAAAACATTTGATCATATTGTGCAGTGTATCTGATTATTACAATTAAAATCAATGCTGGAGATCAGGGCTGGATTTAGATGAAGAGAGGCCCTAAGCTGTTCCACTTGTGAGGGCCCCCTCCGCGTTGGTTTTCAGTGCTGGCGGCGAGGCAGCGACCGGACAGCCATGGCGGCCAAATCTCCCACAATTCAAAGCGAGGGAGAAAGTGCCCAGCGCCGACCAGTTGCCGTTGCAGTGCGCATGCGCAGGGTGGCCGATGATGTGCTGGCCGTGGTTGTGCGCATGTGCACGGGCGAGGATGTGCAAGCCGCAGCAATGCGCATGTGCAAGGCGGCCTGCCGTGCCGGCGGATGAGGAGCAAGCGGAGCCCAGCGGCCCGGACACGGATAGCGGGGGGAGATGGAGAGAGAGAGATAGAGAGGGGGGGGAGGCCCGCCCAGAGTTGAACGGTAGGTGGCCTGCCTTGGCCGGAGGCCCCCCTAGACTTCGAGGCCCTAAGCTTAAGCTTGTCTAGCTTATAGGTAAATCCGGCCCTGCTGGAGAAATCATGGACTAGCTGCAAGTTTCATGGAATCCAAAAATTTAATTCTGGGTCTCTCCATGCAAATTGATATAAAAACGTAGTCCAGACAACACAGTAATAGGTTGGATACGCTTTGAATTTTGATTCACGTATTGAATGCACGTATTGCACACCATTCATTCAGAGGCGGTGATTTATTGATTACAAGGAACAGAAACCTGGAAATCTGAAAAAAAAAATGAAATGCTTGTAAATTCCCAAGACGTCAGGTCAAATGCAAAATTTCGGGTTGAGGACCTTTTTATTGGAACCTGTCTTTACTCTTTGTCGAAGATAGAGGCACGGTTCGTATGAAAAGACAATCTTTAAGATTGTGGTAGTAACAGGAAATTCCACGACCTGTGCAATAACAATCCCAAAACAATACATTGTTTAAGAAGGAACTGCAGATGCTGGAAAATCGCAGGTACACACAAATGCTGGAGAAACCCAGCGGGTGCAGCAGCATCTATGGAGCGAAGGAAATAGGCAACGTTTCGGGCCGATACCCTTCCTCAGACTCAAAACAATACAATTCTCTTAGCCATGTTACAGAAGAAGAATATTACAGGTAAAGGACATCTGACAGAGAAAATGCTGGAAATATTCTCTAGGACAGCATCATAGAGTGAGCATCAGTTAACATTGCAAGTCAATGTTATTTTATCACAACTAAGTTAAATGTTCACTGTGGATTAATCAACTTTAATGGCTCGATATAAGTGCACAATATGATTAGACAGACCAAGCCAAGCAGGAAATCTGACCTTTCCTGGCTGATAACACCAATTGGATTAAATCCAACAACATTTACTGTTCTCAAATATTCCAAACATTTAACATGCTGAATGGTAATTAGATGCCAGGAATGTAATCGCCGAAGAGAAATGGACATACCTCATCCCTTCTAATGAGAAGATATGTGAAGCTAGAAGTCACTATGATTATTGATGGTGTATGGGACAAGCTGCCAGAGGAGGTAGTTGAAACAAGTATCATAACAACTTAAAAAAAACAAAAAAAACATTTGGATGGGAAAGGTTTAGAGTGATGTGGGCTAAACATAGGCAGGTGCGACTCGTGTGTATGAGGCATCTTGGTCTGCATGGGCAAGTTGGGTCAAAGGGCCTGTTTTCATGCTGTATGACTCAGTCATACTGAATGGCCTCATTTAGTGTCATAAACTCTCTATGACATCTCTGAGTTGCAAAGGTGTTCCTCCCAAATATGATGGTAATTGTCATAGAGTCATACAGCATGGAAACAGGTCTTTCATCCCACCATATTCATACTGGTATAACAAACCTATGAATACCAATCCCATGTCCCAGAACTCTCTTTCATATAGCCTACCATCCCATTGGCATTTCAAGTGTTCATGTAAATACTTCTTCAGTGCTGTGAAGTTAGCAGCCTCAATCACCCCCTCAGGCATTGCATTCCAGATTTAACAATCCACTGACTAAAACATGCTTTCAGATCTTGATGAAATTGGGAAAGATTGCATTCTAAAAAATGGGAATATAAAAGTAGAGATTAAATTGTGGGAGCCCTGGTTGAAATTTACGAGTTGTCTTTAAATACAGGAAAGGTAGACCGGAAGACTAGAGAGTGGCAAATGTTGTGCCTCTTTTCAAGGAAGGCTGCAGGGAAAATGTTGGGAGCTATAGGCCTGTCATATCTGTAGTTGGAAAGTTACTAGCGAGTATTCTGAGGGATAGGTTATACAGGCATTTGGATGGACAAGGGCTGATTTGGAATAGTCAGCATGGTTTTGTACATGGGAGGTCGTGTCTGACAAATCTGATTGATTTTTATGAACCAAAAAGGTTGATGAGGGCAGAGCTGTAGATGTTGTGTACATGGATTTCAGTGAGGCATTCAGCAAGGTTCCACATGATAGGCTGCTCTGGAAGGTTAGAGCGCATGGGATCCAAGGACAGATAGCTGAATGGATAGAAAATTGGCTCCATGGACGGAAGCAGAGGGTGATGGTGGAAGATTGCTTCTTGGACTGGAGGCCTGTGATTAGTGTTGTGCCTCAGGGTTCGGTGCTGGGCCCGTTACTGTTTGTCATCTAAATCAATGATTTGGATGTGAACATACAGGGCAAGATTAGCAAGTTTGCTGATGATACAAAAGTGAGTGGTTTTGCAGATGGTGAAGATGTTTGTGAAAGATTGCAGCAGGCTCTGGATCGATTGGCCAGGTGGGCAGAGGAATGGTTGATGGAATTTAATACAGAGCAATGTGAGGTGTTGCATTTTGGGACGTCGAACAAGGGCAGGACCTACACAGTAAATGGTAGGCCTCTGGGGAGTGTTGTAGAGCAGAGGGATCTAGGAATGCAGGTGCATGGTTCCTTGAAGGTCGAGTCGCAGGTGGATAAGGTGGTCAAAAAGGCTTTTAGCACATTGGCATTCATCAGTCACAGTATTGAGTATAGAAGTTGGGAGGTTGCAGTTGTGTAAGACGTTGGTGAGACCGCATTTAGAATATTGTGTTCAGTTCTGGGCACCAAGTTATAGGAAATATATTGTCAAGCTTGAAAGGGTTCAGAAAAGATTTACAAGGCTAGAGTGTGTGAGTTGGTAGGTATTGCAGAAGGTATTGTTGATTGACGTCATCTATTAAGGTTGAGTAAGTTAGTAAGATATAAGGTAACAATGTGGCGGCTCCTAAGGGTCGTCCCATTATACTGCCGAACCCCTCGGCACAGGAGTGGTGCAGTCCGGAGGCGGTCCTTAGCCGGAGGGTATAAAAGGCAGGGTTTGGGTGCCATCTTCCCCTGGTTTCGTCTTCCCCTGAACCGGGAGGAAATAAAGTATAGTGCTTCTCAAACTGCGGACTACTTGCCTCATTCTGAGACTCAGGCACTACATTGGTGACCCCGACGCTCCATTGGCATCATGATGGAGACAGAACAAAGCCCTACCTCCTCACACGCCAGCCCGACCCTGTCTCTGGACGCGGTCTCCGTAAAACTGCCCAGCTTCTGGACCACACGGCCGCTCATCTGGTTCCAGCAGGCGGAGGCCCAGTTCAACCTGCGGGGCATCACGGTCGATGCCACCCGCTTCTATTACCTGGTGGGAGCCCTCGACCAGGATGCGGTGGAAGAAGTATCGGACTTCCTCGCAGCCCCCCCGGACAATGACAAATACCTCGGCCTGAAACAGCTCCTGCTCCAAATTTATGGACTAAGTAGGATGGAGCGGGCAGGTAGGATCCTGCATATGGGGGGCCTGGGCGACCGGCGGCCATCTACCCTCCTAAAGGAAATGGTGGCGTTATTAGACGGGCACACGCCATGCCTGTTGTTTGAATATACTTACCTGCATCTGCTGCCGGCCTACATTCGATTGCAACTCACCGACGCCTCGTTTGCTGATCTTCGGGCCCTCGGGAGGCGCGCCGACGCCATGTGGATGGCGCGCCCTGATGACATCAGCGCGCTGGGCGTCAGCAGAGACGAGGTCGCGCTGAGGTCGACGCGCCGGGATGACGTCAACGCGCTGGCCGTCGGCAGGCACGCCGGTGACGTCAACGCGCTGGCCGTCGGCAGGCACACCGATGACGTCAGCCCAGCAGCTCCCGATTTCCTCCGGTGGGGCGGGGGAGCTGTGGAAGGAGTGACAGCTCTAGCCCGACGGCCCGCACGATTACCCCCAGCGGCAGTGAGGGGTACTGCACCTGCAGTCCAGTGCCAGCAAGCTGCAGGCTCCACCAGCAGGAGCAGGCAAGCACCAAATAGCACCAACACAAGGAGCTGGTGCTATTTCCATCAGCGCTGGGGTGCTGCAGCACGACAATGCCGCCAGCCATGCACGTTCCCGGGAAACGCCTGGGCCGGCTGCCAATAGTCCCCGCGGTGGCCGGCCAAATTCACCGCCTTTTCGCTTGGGATCGGCGCTCCGGGACTCGCTTCCTCGTGGATACAGGTGCGGAGCTCAGCGTCCTGCCCCCTTCGCTGGCCGACATTCGTTCCGGTAAGCGGGGGCCCGTCCTCACCGCGGCGAACGGCAGCCCCATCCGCACATATGGACTGCGCATGGTTCCCATCGTGCTCGGCTCCTGCCATTTTTCATGGAACTTTACCGTTGCCGACGTCTCCCAACCATTGCTCGGGGCCGATTTTCTCCGGACGCATTCCCTCATGGTGGACGTCGGGCGTCAGCGTTTGGTCAACGCCACTACAATGGAGCCGATCACATTGCGCTTGGGTCAATCGGTGGGGCGGCCACTGACGTCCGTGGACTCCCGATACGCACGAATCTTGGCTGCGTTCCCGGACATTCTCACTCCGCAGTTTCATTCAGCAACCCCCAGCCACGGAGTTGTACATTATATCCCGACTACCGGCCCACCACTCCATGCACGAGCACGACGACTGCCACCAGATAAACTGCGTCTGGCACGGCGGGAATTCCGCACGATGGAGGCCTTGGGGATCGTCCGCCCTTCGAGCAGCCCTTGGGCGTCCCCACTCCACATGGTCCCTAAGTCAAGCGGGGGCTGGCGACCTTGTGGGGATTACTGACGGCTGAACGCTGCAACAACAGCGGATCGATACCCCGTACCCCACATCCAGGACTTCACGGCCCATTTGGCTGGGGCCACATTTTTTTCTAAAGTGGATCTGGTGCGGGGTTATAACCAGATCCCGGTTCACCCGGATGACGTACCCAAGACGGCTATCATCACGCCATTCGGGCTTTACGAGTTTACTCGGATGCCGTTCGGCCTCAAGAACGCTGCACAGGCCTTTCAGCGCCTCATGGACGGGGTTTGTCGGGACCTCGAATTCGTGTTCGTGTACCTGGACGACATCCTGGTGGCCAGCCGCTCGCAGCAGGAACACTGCGCTCACCTTCGACAGCTCTGTCAGCGGCTCAGCGAGCATGGTTTGGCCATCAACCTGGACAAGTGCCGTTTTGGGGTCAACGAAATTGACTTTCTCGGCCACCGCGTGACTGCGCTAGGCGCAGTTCCCCTACCTGACAGGGTTGACGCCATCCGTCGGTTTCCCCGCCTACGCACGGTGCGTGGCCTGCAGGAATTTGTCGGCATGGTGGCATTCTACCATCGTTTCGTGCCATCCGCGGCCCACATCATGCGGCCCCTGTATCAACTTCTGGCGGGTGGGCAGCAGAAGAGCGTTGAGTGGACCCACGAGGCGGAGGCAGCTTTCGACGGCGCGAAGGAGGCCCTTGCTCGGGCCGTGCTGCTGGTGCACCCGCGGGAAAATGCCCCGACTGCTCTCACTGTGGACGCCTCGGAGTCGGCAGTTGGTGCTGTACTGGAGCAACTGACGGGCGGAGTTTGGCGGCCTCTGGCCTTCTTCAGTCGGCACCTCAACCGCGCGCAGACCAAGTACAGTGCGTTCGATCGTGAGCTCCTGGCTCTGTACCTGGCTGTGCGCCATTTTCGTTACTTCCTGGAGGGCCGCCCGTTCACCGCCTACACCGACCATAAGCCGCTCACTTTCGCCCTGCAGAAGGTTTCCGACCCCTGGTCCGCACGTCAGCAGCGGCAGTTGGCTTACATCTCCGAGTACACCACAGCCATCCGCTACGTCAAGGGGAAAGAGAACCGGGTGGCCGACGCATTGTCCCGCCCTGCTATAAATGCCGTGTTCGAGGTGGCGCCCGGATTGGACTATTCTGCTCTGGCGGCAGCACAGCTCCCGGACGACGAGGTGCCCACATACCGGACTGCCATCTCCGGACTCCGTCTTGAGGATGTCCCTCTCGGTCCTGGGAGTGTGACAATCCTGTGCGATGTGTCGTCCGGTCAGCCGCGCCCCATCGTCCCTGCCACCTGGCGCCGGAGAGTGTTCGAGGTCATCCACGGACTGGCTCACCCATCAATCCGGGCGACAACGGCACTGGTGGCAGCTCGCTTCATGTGGCACGGTCTGCGCAAGCAAGTTGCCCATTGGGCTCGCACCTGCATCCCGTGCCAGACAGCAAAGATCCAGCGCCATGTCCGCGCACCTCTCCAGGAGTTCGGTCTACCTCACCGGCGGTTCGACCATCTCCACGTGGACATTGTGGGGCCCCTTCCACCGTCCCGGGGCATCACCCACCTTTTGACCATGGTGGACCGCTTCACGCGGTGGCCGGAGGCCATTCCGTTGGCTGACACCTCATCGGCTATGTGTGCTCGTGCGTTGTCCGCGCACTGGATTGCTCGCTTCGGGGTGCCGGCGCACATCTCCTCCGACCGGGGGCCACAGTTCACCTCCGAGCTGTGGTCAGCCATGGCTCGCTTGCTGGGGGTGCAGCTGCACCACACCACGGCTTACCACCCGCAGGCTAACGGTCTGGTGGAGAGGTTCCACCGGCAGTTGAAGGTGGCATTGAAGGCACGGCTCACCGGCCCGGACTGGATGGACGAGTTGCCGTGGGTCATGCTGGGCATCCGGACCGCTCCCAAAGAGGACTTGGCCTCATCATCGGCGGAGCTGGTGTACGGGTCAACACTCACAGTGCCCGGGGAGTTCGTGCCGTCGGCGCCGGAGCATCAGGAAACGCCCTCCTCCGCCCTTCAACGCCTTCGCGAGCGAGTTGGCAGGCTCGCACCCGTCCCGACATCCCGCCATGGGACATTTCGACCACACGTGCCAATGGCCCTCACGGTCTGCCCATACGTCTTCCTGCGCCGTGATGCCCACCGGACGCCACTTCAGAGGCCGTACGAGGGCCCGTTCCGGGTGCTGGAACACGGGCAGTCGACTTTTGTCCTGGACATGGGGGGCCGGCCGGAGGCCGTGTCGATTGACCGTTTGAAGCCGGCGCACCTGGACATTGACCAGCCGGTGCTGGTTGCTCAACCTCGGCCCCGAGGGCGTCCCCCCTCACGACTCCCTCCACCTGTCACTCCACCTGTCCTCCCGCCGGCCCCTCGACCTGTCCCTCCACCTACGCCCCCGCAAGCCCCGGGATCTGCTGACTTCCGCACGCGGGCCGGCCGGGTCGTGCGCCCGCCGGTGCGTTTTGTGCCTCTGGTTCTGGGGGGGGGTCCTGTGGCGGCTCCTAAGGGTCGTGCCATTATACTGCCGAACCCCTCGGCACAGGAGTGGTGCAGTCCGGAGGCGGTCCTTAGCCGGAGGGTATAAAAGGCAGGGTTTGGGTGCCATCTTCCCCTGGTTTCGTCTTCCCCTGAACCGGGAGGAAATAAAGTATAGTGCTTCTCAAACTGCGGACTACTTGCCTCATTCTGAGACCCACGCACTACAACAATAGCAATCCCCATTGCATAGAGCACTCTTATTGATGCAGATTTTGCATCCAACACATAACTGTTTTTTTGAATATACTTTAAACACTCAGTGAACATCTGTGGCAAGCGGTCAATGATCATATTAGGACAGGGATTCTTTGCTAGAACAGGTTCCTTCATCATGATTGCCAAGTAAACTGAGCGTGCTTCAGAGTACTCATTCATGATTTGCAATTCACCAGGTGAATTCAGCAGCATCTGTGAAGAGTAGATCAGTAAAAGAGTGATGAAAGATATCTAATTTGCTATGTAATTACCTGATGCTCTACAAGCTGCCGTCCTTCATTCCATCAGTTCTGTCATTGATGTTTTTGAAAAACATACTTGCAAAGAATAGAGTTTATGTGTACTATAATATGCCATTGTTATTATTTAAACTGGTAGCAAAAGTCCACATATTGAAACCTTTCAGTATACAGACTAGTTGGCAAATTGGATGATCTGGAATAATCTGATTCTCAATCAGAGTCATTATCACGAGAGATTAAACCTGCTCTAAACTCATCTGGGAAAGATGATGGTGAAAGTTCTCTGTCTTTGATGATTATGAAAGGGATTTGGAGGATTTCCAAGCACTTCCCAGTGGGTGTGAATTTGCACTGCAAAACATGCCCATAATTTGCCGCTAATTGGGCAGTCTCACTCAGTGAGACCATATGGATGGATGTGATAGACGCAAGCATTACAGTGATACAGTACATGTTATTTCTTCTGGGCAGTAATTCATTAATTTTGTGTGTGTGTGTGTGTTCTGAAGTAAATGAGCTATACAATTACACCTCCTGATCCAGGAGCTAAAATTAAGTGAATTTGTGTAACTATCACAAAATATATTGTAGCTTTCATAAAATGAAGGTGAAACTGTGATATGTTAATTACTTTTGCTATATTTCTGATTGTCAGAGATTGGAATGCATGTCAAAAGGCATTATGTGTAGTACTGACAGAGAACTGACAGAATATTTTGTTCCATTTATGTGGCTGAACGTAGCAAACGAGAAGATGAGAAAGTTTCAGAAATTTTTAAAAATGAAAAAAATCTTATTCAGCACCAGCATGCTTAAAAATACATGCTGCAATACAGGACTAAATGCAAGCTTAATAGCAAAGGAATATGAAAGAGTTGGAGCTAAATGATCCCCCAACTAAAAGCTCTGAAGCTCAATAATATTGAATCGTGACAAACAATTAAGCAGGTAATGCTGCAAAAATATCCTCATTGAAATGGTCTGTCATGTGAATGTTGAGAAGTGCCAAACAGATGATACATCACTTCATCTTCCTGTGATCCCCACTGTCACAGAAGTTGGTCACCTGTAAATTTGATTCATTACATATGACAGTCATATAACATAGTCATTCAGCACGGAAACTGGCCTTTTGGCCCAACTTGCCCCTGATGACCAAGATGCTGTTAACTTTATGTCCCCTTGTTCAAGGCTCTCCCACTTGTGGAAACATCTGAACATCTACCCAGTTGTGTCCCCTTCAGTGTTTCAATATCACCCCTCATTTTTATAAACTTTATAGACTACAAATCTAACCATTTCAGCTATTTGTGATAAGACAGTTCTCTCATCCTAGAAACTAGTCTAGTTAATCTCTCTGGACTGCCTCCAATACTAGTATATTCTTCCTTAAATAAAGAAACCAAAAGTACTGTCAAAATCCAGCTGCAGCCTTGTCATTGGCAAGTATAATTTTAGCAATAGTTCTCCATGTCTGCACTCTAAACCCTTTGCAATAAAAAGCAGCATTACATTGGACTTCCTTACTTGCTATACTTGCATGCTAATGTTTTGTGTTTCATACTGAAGAACACCTAGATCCCTCTATTTTCACTCATTTGTAATCTCTCCCCATTCAGACAATAGTTTTCCTATTGATTATTCCTTTTGTTTCCATCCATGGTGGGAAGGATATTCTTTGGCCAATTATGGTAATAGCTTGTTGAAATTCAGTGTTTTACTCACACTTTGAAGTTAAGGGCCGTTGAAACATTTTGTTTATTGGTGTGTTATATTTGTCTTGTTATCTGACTCTTAATTTTATTTATCAATTGCAGATAGACCTGGAACCAGAAGGCAGATTGTACGTTGTCATAGATCTCTCAGGATCATCGAGTGAAGGTAACTTTTCATTACTCAGATCCACTATAGCAGCTTATCTGCAATGTTTATTTTGTTTTGGATTAAAAAAAAAAAATTGCAATGACTCACCAAGCATCAGTCAGATTCATTGCAAAGGAATGATGCCCTGTTCTGCTATTATTCCATAAAGAGTTTGTGTTCAAAATATTTCCAGTTTTTGATGAATGGCAATTGATTTGAAGCTCAGATCAGTTTATTGTCATACTCACCAGGGTGCAATTAAATTCCTTGTTCACGTGAAGCTCAGAGAGTAAATGGTTTTGATATAATAATGATAAAAGGAACAATAAATATAATGATGAGTGCAGAACGGCAAAATGGTGCAAGATGATAGTGCAGAATCCAACTGGTGCTAAGGAATACAAAGGACGATGATGGAATACCCTGATGAGGTAGAGTTAAGATCAAGAATACATGGAAGCACCTCTGCGAAAGGGATGTGAAAGATGTTCTCAAGTCTGGATACCTGAGCCTTCAAGCTACTGTATGTTCTCCCAGAAGGTAGAGGGAGAAAAGGATATGACCAGGGTGACAAGCATTCTTCCAGCTATCCTTATGTAACCCACTGTGGCAATGGACTGGATGGAAGGAAGTTACAAGTCCATGATGGCCTGGGCTTTGTTCAGACAGTCAAGAGCAAACCAGTTGCCATAACAGGCTGAGAGGCAACATAACAGAATACTTTCTACAATACATCTGCAAAAGTTCGCGAAATTCCTCGTGGACATGCTGAACTTTATCTGATGTGTATGAAAGTAAATGCACTCATATGCTTTCTGGATCACCACACTAGGTAAGGTTGCTGGTAATAAGGATGCCAGGGAACATGAAGCTGTTGACCATTTCTATGCAGTTGATAAAAAATAGTGGTGTGTTCACCCATTGCTACTTTAGATAAACGACCAACGCTTTTGCCTTGCTGATGTTAAGAGCTAGGTTATTGTCCTGACACTATAGCGTTAGGTTCTCAATCTTTTTCTTGAATATTGTCACGTCGTTGTTGTAGATCTGGCCAACAATAGTGGTGCCATCTGTGTGAATGATCAAAGTTGTATTTGGCCACATGGTCATGGGTGTACAGGGAGTCGTGCAAAGGATTGACACACAACCCTGAGGGGCACCAGTGTTGAGGGATCGCGTGGCAGAAATGTTCTGACCAACTTTAACTGGCGAAGGTCTGGTGTTCAACAAGTCAATGAATAGCATCCTATCATTTATTTTCTTATTGTCAAGGTGATCCATGGCTCAATGTAGTGTAAAAGGGATGGTATCCTTCATGGACCTATTTTTGCTCTTGAGAATTAATAACTTTCAAAGCACTTCATGATGGTCGATGACAGAGCTATTGGGCAGTAGTTATTGATACAGATCACTTTATTTTTCTTCGAGACTGGAATGATGGACTTTTCCTTGAAGTAGAAGGGAAAAGAAGACTGTGTAAGAAGGAACTGCAAATGCTGGTTTAAATTGAAGATGGACACAAATAGCTGGAATAACTCAGCGGGACAGGCAGCAAGTCTCGAGAGAAGGAATGGGTGAAGTTTTGGGTTGAGACCCATCTTCAGTCTGACACGAGTAGTGCCAACAATATTCCTAGATCCCTTCAAACTTGCATCAGAATTCTGCTGAATTTAAGCCCTGCAACTGCCTTCATATAATTACATTTGACACTAATTACAAAGACAGTAATAAAACTCTGAGAGGGCATCTTAATTAAATTGCTGTACTTATTTTAAGAATGCTTGAGAAACTCTGAAGCTAATCAACAAAGGAATAGTTAGGATGATGAGATTTAGCCAAAAAAAACAGTACGAGTAATTCGGTGAACTACTTTCCAGTGGTGGTGGGCCTGACCTCCGATAACGATGAGAAGGCCTACCGGGAGGAGTTGGCTAATCTGGCACTCTGGTATCAGAACAACAGCCTCCTCTTGAATGTCACTCAAAGTAAGGAGCTGATTGTGGACTTTAGAAGGGCATAAACAGGGGCGTAAAATCCGGGCGGGCCAGAGGGGACATGTCCCCTCCATGTTTTGAGAGGTGGGGGACATCCCCCCCCCCCCAAGTTTTTGTAATCCAGATTTTAAAACCCGGTGAAATCTCCGCTTTCCGCGAGACAGTGGGTGTGCGACTGATGATCGAGGGCGCCGATTGGACGAGAGACGTCGGTCAGCAGGCAATGGGGGCGGGACATGATTCAGCACGATGATTGGAGGAGGGAGGAGTGGGGGGGGGGTGGAACTGAGGATAGAGCGCGGTGATTGGAGGAGGGAGACGTGGCACAGACCCGTGCCTCATCCGCAGCCAAGATCGATCCCAGCTGGGTCACCGGCGCTGTTCCCGTCCCCACCCGAGTACCCCGCCCCCACCCCCGCGGGTGGCCAGAGAGGTCGGCAGCAAAGATTCTCCGCTATAGGATCTTTGGTCGGGAATCAGACGGGCCAGCGCAGAAAAACAGCACTAAACCCAGCACAACTCAGCCTGTCCCGCCTGGTGAGCCTACATCCTTCCTGGACTTGCCGGAAATATGGCCAGCATGGAGAAGCAGCGCTGGTATCCTGTCAGTCCAGACAGGACTGTAGTTAACCCGGTGAGACAGGCAGAGTTGAGCTGCATTTTGCGCTGGATTGAGCCTCCGAAGCCTCGTTCGTGTGTAAGAGTGTGTACGCATGCACGCGTGGCCGCCAAAAAATTGTGTCCCCCGGTCCCCTCCATGTTTTGATAGCGAGTTCCGCTCTTGGGCACAACAACCGAGGATGTACACGCCATGGGGATAAATGGGACTACTATGGATAGGGTGAGCAGCTTGAAATACCTGGGAGTGCAAATCACAGAAGATCTGACATGGACAACACACACTGCCGCACTGGTGAGTAAGGCAATGCAGCACCTTTACCACCTCAGGCAGCTGAGGAAATTCAGAGTCTCTCTGAGGATCCTTCAATGATGCTGTAGAAAGTATCCGGAAACATCTCGATCTGGTTTGGGAACTGCTCTGCCCAGGACAGGAAGGCCCTGCAGAGAGTAGTGCATTCAGCCGAACACACCATGGGAACACCACTCCCTCCCCTACAGGACCTATACACCAGGAGGTGCATATCCAGAGCCAACAAGATCATGAAGGACCCCTCGCACCCCAGCAACGGACTGTTCCAGCTGCTACCGTCAGGCAAGCGCCTCCGCTGTCACGCTGCAAAAACAGAGAGGATGAGACGAAGTTTCTTCCCACAGGCCATCAGGACTGTAAACTCTGATCTCACCGGGACGTAATTACTGTTGTGTCTTTAAAAAAAATGTAAATACTGGTTCTGTTCTGTTGTTCTGTTGTTTTGCACAATGCCGCAGGCATTGCCACTTTAATTTCACTGTACATCTTGTATGTGTATGTGACAAATAAAGTTGACTTGACTAATTCATGTTGGGGAAAAAAATAGACATTGCTATCCACCGTTCGATATCTCAAACCATGCCCCAATTCACTGCATCGCTAATACGTAGCTATTAAAGTTTATTTACAATTGTAACATAAATAATATATCAATTATCAAAAAAAACATGTAAAATGTTGCTAACTTTCTCTGAATAAGGCTCCAGAGCCATTGCTTCCTCATTTGTTTGAATCAGTGATGTGCTTTCTATGCACATAATTCAGTGTCAATTTTAGAAAAGGATGCCTTGATGTGTCCGCAAGCATACTTTTGAGGAGGAATAGGAAGTGCTGTTTCACGATTTTGCACTTGGCCTCACCCTGGAAGGAGAGGACGCTGAGGACAGAGAGGTTGGTGTAGACATGGAGAAGAAAATTGAAATAACCAGCACTTAGAGGTCCAGTTGGTCATGAAAGACACAGCGCAGGTGCTCGGCAAAGCAGTCACCTCGTGTGCAATTTCCTCTGCCCTTGCATCCTTTGTCATTCTCCCCCCTCACACCTTCCTTGGCCAAAGCAGAGTGTGTATTTTAGCTTAATTTATATATATATATATACATACACAAGTCATTATGCCAAGCATTTTTTATTATGAGAGACAACCAGTAATTAAATAGAAAATTGGCTGTTCTAAATAAAAAGTCACAACAGGGTTCACATTTTTCCATATTTACTTTGACATTCTGTGTGCAGCGAAAAGCCTAATGGTTCTCTTTAGAGTTCTTTTGGGTTCTTTCAGAAACAGATCCAGGTGGGCTCCTCCTTTCCAGAATAATTTTCTTCCCCCCTGAAAATGAAACTTTATTTTCTAAACAGTGTTATATATTTATGTAAAGAAAAAGATACAACATGCAAATACACCATACAATGACAAAAATTGTAGCACATTTTTGATCATACAGAGTACAAACTCTTCCTTAAAAAAAATAAAAACAAGAAACATTATTTCTTCCAAAATAATTACAGGATACCCTCACGTCATAATTTCTCCCTTCTAGGGTGAGGCCAAATGCAAAGCAGGGTGCTTCTCCCTCCTTGTGTGTGGAACCTCATGCAAAGCATCCTAGTGAACATGGTTTATCTTGGCCTTCTGGACACAGTGGAAGTTTGTTTGATTGATTGTGATTTTGGGGTTATTGGGAATAGACCTAACCTCAAAAGACCTCAGTTTTGATCTGATCCAAAGATTGTGGAGTTCCTTAGCTCTATCTGTGATGTTTATCAGATAATCCTGTTTAGCAGCTTTATTTGGTTGGCACCTTATTTTTAATTGCTTTAGGAGCTGCTGCTGGCATTTCCTTCCTTGATCCTAATCAAAGCACAATCTCCTTGTGCAGACACAAGGAACTGCAGATGTTGGTATCCTGCATAGAATACAAAGTGCTGGAATAACTCTACGGGTCACTACCATCTTTGGAGGACATGGACAGGTGATGCTCCACTAAGAGCAGCCATCGTCCTCCGCCTGTTCCACCGTTGAGGTCTTGGTTGGATTGCTCTTTGTCAGAGACCTCCCCCTCGACCTTACCGCCATGCATGGCCCTACCAGGAGCATAGCTCCAGATGGCATGCTCTCAGGATTTCAGGTCCACACAAGCTTCTCCACCACGACAAGGTGACAATGCTTTGCACTAATCAGGGATTGTGCTTGGATACAATGATACTTTACTGAACTGATGCTAAAATTAGTTTCACTGTGCATCTGTACATGTGATAGTAAAGAGCCAATGACCCAGTAATTTAGCTATTGTGGCACTTCCGCAGTAATATAATGCACCATTGCCTTTCTGCAATTGCCCAGCTATTTTAGCAGCATCTCTTACAGAGTTTATGGTGAGAAAAGATTGTGAGGGGCATTTCAGCTATCAAAGTCTCCTGGACAGTTAGGGGCATAGTACCACCTCGGTGCACCTCTAGAAATCTCATGACTTGAATACCACAACCCAGTGAGATTTGTGTGGGGGCACTGAATCTGGTATACCAGCAAGATTCCAGGAGATCTACTCGTTGTGCTGAAGAATCAAAGGAAGAGTGCTAAGTAGCTAGTGAGACCATTGAAATGCTAAGAAATAGGAAAATTATTGACAACCAAAACTTGTCTCGAAATCTGCAAATGTGGCTATTCTAAGAAAAAAGATGGATTTCCACAAGTGCATTAAATGTTATGGATAAATGATGATAAAGATATGATATGTTTGGCTTGTTCATCAAGCCCAAATGACTGAATAAACAGAACATGATATTTAGGGGGATAAATCAAATTAATGCATAGGATGGTTGGTGTCAACCAGTACACCCAGGGATCTCGCATCATAACACTCCACATTGTTGATTGTGTGCCTTCCTGTTGCTTCAACCACCTTTTGCTATAACATTACAATTGTCAACTCTCCACTTTCATTGTTAATTACCAGCAGCAAATTGCTAGGCTGCCAACATCAGTTTACAGAGTCATGCTTAGAAAAGTTTTAATCCTGTTTTCTTGCTTTCACATATTGGGCTGTATACTGTGTTTTTAGCTTTTATTTGTAACTTTCCTTTCGTGCTTCTAATAAATAAAAGCTGATTTGGTCCACACCGTTTGTTTTTCAAAGTCACACACCATTATCTACGCAAAGCAGCAAGTTGCTTGCATTGACCCTCCGATTAAAGAAGCATGCTCTGTATTGGTTTAGATTTTTTTTTCCCCTCCCCATACTAAATGACTGGGAACGGGGTTTGAATTGGGATGTTCAGTGTATCAGTGTGTGCTTACTTGTGTGAAGAAATATAGATAATAATGAACCAAATCTATTCTGATTGATGTGTGATTTACACCAAATATTTAGAATATCCTGGATTCGGCCTGGGTAGAGTGAATGAGGAGAGGATGTTCCCACAAGTGGAGAGGCCAGGACCAGAGGCCATGGCCTCAGAATAATAAGACAAACCTTTAGAAAGGAGATGAGAAGGAATTTCTTTAGTCTGAGGGTGGTGAATCTGCGGAGTTCATTGTGACAGACAGCTGTGGAGGCCAAGGGAACGATAGATCAGTCACGATTGAATGGCTGAGTAAACTTGATGGACCAAATTGCCTAATTCTGCTACTAGAGCTTATGAATTTATGAATATTTGTTCGAAATTATATTTAGTATAACAGGGATAATGAGAAGAAAGATGAACTGAATGAGGCTTGAAGGAGAAATGTGGACCATGACATTTGTCCAGGATGACTTTGCAGTATTTTTAATTCTGTGCTAAATAAAATAATGATGCAGCAGGGCATCACGTTTATAGCTGCATTGTTTCCTACTGTATCTTTAAAACAACTAAACTAGTCTATCTTTGAGTATAAGTTTAACGTATTCTTATATCAGCAGGCTTTTATGTGTAAGACTGAAGGCAATTATTCCTCTGGTTCTGATCATGGGATCTTTATACTAAGTTTGTGGTCAAGATAGTTACGTGAATTATAGCTTCTTGATCCGAGCTTTGCCTTCCATTGATTTGTTGACTTGAAAACAGATATATTGTCCCCCACTTCCCACACATTTCAAGAAAATGGGCGTTTTCATTTGAACTTCAGTTTATTTGTAATCTGATTGCACAATGGTCCCTTTTCAGAGGCTGTACAACTGCTATACATTTATAAGCTTCCATCCCTTTTAATTTATATCATATTGCTTCATAATAGGAAATGGATTCCAATTAGGTTGATTCAGAGGAAAAGTCATCATGGCAATTATCTCTCATTTTAACCCTGGCTCGTCTGAGAGGAACACTGGAATGGATAGTTACATCAGTAGTTGGGCATTTCACTCTATCCCATGTATCACCATTTGCACTATGAAGACATCAGAAAAGGCCTGAGATCTGGGCCACTAACAGCCAGGGCATTATGAATGCATTATAAAAGGGTTATAATTCAGGCATCAACATATTCTACCCAATCCCAGATTTGCCCGTAAAATCTTTGCAGTGTTTAGAGATGCTTATCTGCAGCTAACTAGTTTTCTGATGACTCATTACAGGAAGGAAATAAAACCTTAGTACCTGTATTTGTAATTTTTGGAAGTGTGCATTGCTTATGACATTTCCTCTTTTCGCTCCTTTCATTTGGACTGTAATTTCAAGAAACGCTTAACGCCCAGTGCATAATCCCAAGGTGATAAAAATTCCTCAGTGTGAAATTCTGTGGTATTGGGCGCTCATATATACCTTCAAATCAAATTAACCGGGAATTAGATCAGATGCTCAGCATTCACTAACATCTGGAACATGCCAACAACAAGATGAAGACCCAGGTGTTTCTAAAGTGGTTTTCAGAAGAGAAAAACTTTGGAAGTAATATTCAAACTCTCCAAATATCAACCCAAGCATTGGTTATATGAACAGTGGGATATCACTCACAGTTTGGTGTGACAATGCAATGAAAGGCAAAGGAGAATAATCTTAACATCATCCACTATTATTGCTATCTACTAGTTGTTTCGAACAACTGGTAGATAACAACGTGATTCACTTATATCAAGTGAATCACCGTTGTACTGTGAAATTATTATAAGATTCTAGATGATGGGTCCCAACTACTTCCACAATGCCGGAACATTACTGAACCAGCTATGCAAACCTTTTGGAAATTTTGAGTAGATACTTCCTCAAGTATGTTGACGATGAATGCCTTTTTTTATCCCAAACTAGCACTTAAGTGAGAATTCCATCAAGAATTTACTGACTTCAACTTGAGAAGACATCTGAAGAAGGGTCTCGACATGAAATGTCACCCATCCATGTTCACCAGAGATGCTGCTTGGCCCACTGAGTTACAACAGCACTTTGTGTAATTTACAGGTTGTTGTAATCGGGTTTGAATGGTACATGGAAAGGACAGATTTCTTCGCAAATGAGAACAAACATCTCATGGTAAATATGGGGGTACAATCTGACCACCGCTCTCTTACACAGGAAGTACAGATGTCATACGTCAAATCATTTTCGGATGCCATTGGATGGGTTGCCAAAATCAACATTCAGTTTCATGAGCACAAAACAAAATGCTGGAGGAACTCATTGGGTCAGGCCACATCTGTACAGAGAATGGACATCTGAAGAAGTGTCCCTATCGAAAAAGACATCTGTCCATTCCCTCTATAGATACTGCCTGACCTGCTGAGTACCTTCAGCACAAGCTTCTAGCAGAGTGTATGGCTGCTACTGACTCAAGATGAACAGCTAGGCAATAATCTTGGCTGCTTTGCTCATGATATTTTGAATACATAGAATTATTACATGGAAGGACATTGAGGGGCAGTTACAGCTTCAGTGTGTGAAAAGGAGCTGTTGTATGAAGCTAGTCCCATCACATTGGGTTTATAGTCTGTGTATCACCAATAATCTTGAATCATCAATAATTAATAGCTAAGATTAGTCGGGGTTTATCATACTTACGTAGATTCGTGCTATCAGAATCTGCTTCCTGATGGTCAGGAGGTATCCTTTGTCAGCCACTGTGAAAATTACCACAGACTCTCATCTCATTATCTATGCACCCTTTCATTTTTCTCTTGAGAAGAAACGTATGTGTATAATGAGTTGTATGAACCAGTTCACCGACGTCCCCCTTGACCTCAACAGTAAACACAAGGGACTTAAGGGGATTTACATTGTTTATCTGTACAGAACATCCTACATCTGGTTGTTCTGTGGGAACAGCAACAAATTCATTGGGCAAAGAAGATTTGGAGGCAGTAACTAAGTATTGGATGAAGGTCACAAGGTCATAAGTGATAGGAGCAGATTTAAGCCATTCATCCCATCAATCATGGCTGATCTATCTCTCCTTCCTAACCCCATTCTCCTGCCTTCTCCTCATAACCCTGGCACTTGTAGTAATCAAGAATCTATCTCTGCCTTAGTGAAGGAAACTAGAGGTATGCAAAGGTACAGAACCGATCAGATCTGGCGCCAAAGATCAAAGGGCCCCCAATGTTCGATTGTAGGTTGTTGAGGAGGAAATAACGAGGAGATAGAAAGAGTAACATTAATTCCTAATAGTTGGACAGCGGATCATCAGGCTTTTAATGTAAATGTGATTTAGTTGTTGTATCCTGTGACATAAAATGGCCTGATTCCCATCCAGCTTGACTTCTCAATTGGAGTTCAGAGCTCAGAGTAAATTTGAAAGTTTTAAGTAACTAAAATGTGGCCTCCATTTATTAAGCTGTGATTGCTTTGAGCCATTTAAAATGTTAAAGCTTTTCTAGGTAATATTTGCATCAGAGTTATAATGGTGACATTAAAACTAGGTCGCAGATGTAGGTGTGACAGGTAAATTGATCACAGGACTAGGGAGATCAAAGTTACTCAGACATATAGGACAACAAAAGGAAATTATTTAAAAAAAAAATTTTTTTGAATATCTTAATTTCACTTTTCTTCTTTCTTCAGTGATCCAGATTTGACCTCTTTTCCATTAGTGAGAGCAAGTGTAGACGGCAAATACTTTATCTCACCGAACGCCCAGGCTCTGGCCACAGGCCCTGCTGGTGCTCACATGGCTAACCATTTCAAACTTCCTTTGCCGATCCAATTCTCACCTCTCTGTTCTTGGCCTCCTCCATTGCCAGAGTGAGCATGCATACAAACTGGAGGAACAGCATCTCATATTCCCACTTGGTAACTTACAACTCTTAGCTATGAACATTAAATTCTTCAACTTTAAGTAATTACCCCCTAACCACCACCTCTTTTCCTTCCCCCCCATCGCTAAAAAAACATTTATACAACTATCTTCCACCATCCCAGTTACCCTGCTCCTTTTGCTTCTTTCCTCTGCTCATCTCCCATCTCAGTGTCCCTCATTTCTCCTTTATACAGCCCCTTTCCCCTCCCCACTGTCCCCTTCCACCCATATTCCTCCCTCCAGCTTTCCATTTCTCTCCTCCTCTTCTGTCCTTATTTGACATAATTTGGTCTCCTTTCCACCTATAGCCATTGTCACATATTCCGTCCAGCTGCGATTCACTCCAGCCCTCTCATCCGTATCCACCTATCACTTGCCAGGCATCGTCACAGTTCTGCCTTTTCCAGCTTCCACGGCCGCTACTCCAATCAGTTCTACGAAGGGTCCTAATCCAAAGCATCCCGACGATTCCCACCACAAATGCTGCCTGAGTTCCACCAGCACTTTGTTTTTTTTTACCATTTTAAATTCCTTTTGTGGCAGACACAACATAACATGTAGCCTTTAAAGGCAAATGTGACTGTGTTAGATTTGTCTATTTATCAATGTTTCCCATCTGCAGATTCAGATTCAGATTCAATTTTAATTGTCATTGTCAGTGTACGGTACAGAGACAACGAAATGCATCTGTAGCCAAGTGATTTGGTGATAAGATGTTAGTAGTTCTTGTTGTTGGTGGACTGGGTCATTTTCAACTATTTTCTGTGCAAACACATCAAGAGAATGTGAAAGCCTTCTTGTCATGGTGACTTATTGTGGCTCTTCACTCAATTGTGCAAGTCACTTTCCAGACTATTGTTCAAAGGTCTGCATTTTTGATATGTCATTTTGTTACATGATTTCATTTCTACAGCTGGGGATGATATATGTGCAATATATGTATTTTATACATTACTAGACTTTTAACAGGACATAACTCTTGGCAAACAATTGATAGATGAAATCTAATACGGAGATATATCAAGTTATATATGTTGGCAAAAGAACAAAGAGCTACATGATGGAGTAAATTGCACAGTTCTAAGCTTTATGCCGGAGCTCAGTTCTGAGTGGCTATGGTCATAAATTTTTTAAAGTGGCAGGACATCATGAGGAGGAGGTTAATATGGACTTCATAACTAGAAAGACGGTTCAAAGGGAGAGAGGTAATGCTGAAACTTTAATCAAAACTTTAATCATAGTTAAGTCAAAACAAGTACCAATGTAGCCACAATACATTAGGAAGGATCCGAAGACCTTAGAGAGGGTGGAGAAGTGTTTTGCGAGAAAGGTTACATGTATCTAGGATTTTATTTACAAGTGTTGGCACAGATAGATGGGTTGGTGAAGAAAGCATTTGGCACACATCCCTTCAACGGGAAGGGTATTGAGTACAGGATTTGGGACATCATGTGCAAGATATTAGTGAGACTACGTTTAGAGTATTGTGTGCATTTGTGGTTGCCCTGATACAGGAAAGATAGCGTTAAGCTCGAAAGGCAGCAAATAAAATATTCTTTGTTACCAGGATTTGAGGGTTTAAGTTAGGAGGGAAGGCAGAGTAGACTGAGACTTTTATACCTGAAGCATAGCAGGCTGAGGTTTGACTTTCTAGAGGTATATAAAATCATGAGTGGCATAGACAAAGTGAATGGTCAGTCTTTTTCCCCCAGAGTAGAGGCGTGACAGGGGAAAGGTGACAGGGGAAAGATTTAAAAGAGACCTATACCCCATGACAACTCCTTCCCGCCATTGCCCCGTCACATGACCCTACCCCCGACTGCCGAGGGTTCACATAGCCAGTGGCCTAATCACTGGGTGCCGCCACAGGACACCCCCCCGAAACCAGAGGCAGGAAAATGAGCAGGCTGACAAAACACGGCAGCCTGAACTCGTAAACACACAGGCAGACCATGAGGGCAGACGTCGAAAAGGGATAGAGTGCGCTCATCTTCTACCGGAAGGTGCACAAACATGGCCGAGGGTGGCTCCTGCTGTGGGTCAGGGGGACCCCGGGCAGTGGGTCGGGGCAGTGGGGCCTGCGGGCGTAGTCAATGCTCCGGCTGTGGGCCATCCCGGCCGTATGCCGAGGGGTGCAAGGAGACCAATGCAAAAGCTGCAGGATGGATGAGGTACAGACCCATCACGTTGACCAGCAGAGGATCATGTCCTGAGAAATACGCCGCCCAGCGGTGGCTGGGAGATGTCAGCAACAATGCAAATACAACAACAAAGAAATAACAAGAAACTAATAGCAATATTAAGCTGGGTCATTACAGTGTAAAATGGAAAAAAACTACAGTGAGCAAACATACAGCAAAGTCCAAAGTGGTCGGATGCCGAAAGTTCTATGGTTCGAATCAAGCAGGGTAGGACAGGAAACCAAATTTTGAATTGTCCAATGTACGATGAGAAGATGCTGTGCTTGAAGCTGGAGGCTGTAGTGACACCATCCGAACAGAGGTGGCGCTGTTGACGGCGGTCAGACCGCAGTGACACCATCCGGCCGGAAGGTGGCATTGTTGACGGCGGTCAAAGCAGGTCGGCCCCCTCCGACGGGGAAATCCTCCACACCCGGAAGTAGAAACATCGCGTCCGGCTGGCCGCAGCACCCATTTTGGCAGTCAACCATGGCGGCCATGTGGGCAGCGGCCACGGCGGAATTTTGGCAGCCTCGTGAGGCGAATCTCGAACGTGTGCGAGGCGGCCGGCATCGACGGGCCTCACCCCACCGCTGCAGGTAGGAGCTCCACATACCGTCGTCGCCGGCGGCTCTCGAGACCGGCTGCACCGCCGCGCCTTTGGCAGAAACTGGAAGCAGCCGGGGGATCCGTCGCGGGACTGCTGACTCACGCCCAACCGAGGCTCCACCCCGCTGCTGGGCCAACCACAGCTCGACCATATGGGCCGCCAGCGGCCAGGGACCTTCATTAACCGCAAGGAGCAGGCGGCATCAGTGGACATCCGCCCCAGGTAAGCCTGCTGGATCGTGAGGGAAGGCCGTCAGCCGTCAATCAAGGCCAATCACACCCATCGACCTGAACGACCTCCGATCGGTGAGACCAGGCACAGGCGGGAGCGAGCGGCCGACCGCGGTGGTGGGGCCCAAGGCAGCATCTGGGTGCTGCGCAGAGTTGACGGCTGCATCTATAGTGATAATCACTGTCAAGCTGGGCTGCCGGCTGCAGACATCAGCTCACCAAAGTAGAGGTGGGTGGTCGGCTGCGTGCATCGGGAAATCCAAAATATCCATTTTGGAATGTCGCGGGTCACCAATTTAGAGGCACCAAACGTTGTGAATAAACGGTTTCTTTATTCAGGCATTATAAGTTAGATATACTTGCACGTTTAGTCCTCTATCACAAAAGTAATTGTTGCTCCTGCGAGGCTGTTGCCTCCTGGGCTCGAGCTGAGCTCCTGCTGAGGTGGCAGGACACTCACGCAAAGAGAGAAGAAGAGGAAGAGAGAGGGAAGGTTGACCCGGGGTTGGTTATATACTGGGACACACCCCAATACCCCATGACAACTCCTTCCCGCCATTGCCCAGACACGTGACCCTACCCCCGACTGCCAGTGGTTCGCACAGCAAGTGACCTAATCACTGGGTGCCGCCACACCTGAGGGTTAATTTATTCATTCAGAAGGTAGTGAGTAATTGGAATGGGTTGCTAAAGGGAGCTGTAAAGGAGGGCACAATAGAAACATTTAAAGGACATTTAAACAGATACATGAATGGAAAAGGATTAGAAAGATATGGGCTGAACGTGAGGAAACTGGACAAGCTCAGTTATAAACCCTGATCGATGAATTGGGCCAAAATACCTTTTTTTTTCTCTATTCCTCTATGATTCCAGGTTGAACTGGGAGAAGCTGGGTTTCTTGTAGCAAAGAAGGTTGAGAGAAAATATTGCAGAGATTCACAAAACAATGACAGATGTAAGCAGAACATAAAGACCAATGCTCTTCCAAGAATCAGGCAACACTGACTCCCTGCTAACCAAAGCCCATGACATCACAGCAGGACCTCCTCTGCAATGAGACCTCGGCTCAACCTTCTGCAGTTGTTTCATCAAACTCCTTCCTTCCTCGAGACAGTCTAGAGTCAGGAGAGTGACCAATGATTAGACAATGTTCACTTCCATTCACAACTCACAAATGCAATAGTCTATTAGCGGACAGAGATGACTAGGTAGCAAGTAACATTTGTATCTCAGAAGTACTAACCGATGAACACCGCCAACAAGGATTAGTCCAACTACCTATTCCTGATATTCACCACCCCTCATCCCCTTACCCACCAGCCTCAATCATGCACTTTATGCCCTCCCCACAGAATGTGCAAGTTCAGATTGGGCACTCAACCACAGTCTGCTCTCTGTGCTCAACTCCTTTGACCCAGATTAGTTCAGTTGTGTCCAAGTCCTTGGCCTCTGGTTGGAATTCAGCAGATACTTAATCTAAATGAACATTGGAATGCCACACACTGACCTCTGGGTTGCCTTTAAGGGAACAAACAAATTTCTCTGATTTGTGGATTCTCTCCCCAATTAGAAAATAATTTATGCCTTTATTCCTACTACCAAAATGCATGACTTCACACTTTGCTACACTATATTCCATCTGCCATTTCTCTGCCTACTCTCACAACCTGTGCAACTCCTTCTACAGATTCCCTGCTTTCTCTACAATAGCTGCTCCTCCACCTGTTTTCGTATCATCTGCAAACCTGGCCACAAAGCCTTCAACCACCTTCATCCAAGTCCTTAATATACAACGTGGAGCAGCGACCCCAGCACTGAGCCCTGCGCAACTCCCCTCGGAATTGTGCAGGACACTCACTGATGTTTGAAACAAGAAATTATCTTAAGGGCCTGTCCCACTTATGCAACCTTTACAGGCGACTGCCGGCACCCGCCATAGGTCGCCAAAATTTTCAACATTCAGCGGCGACCAGAAAAACGCTACAACTCTTTGGAGACCTCTCACGACCATAGGAGATCTCTCAGGACCATACAGGCTATATGGTCATGAGAGGTCTCCTAGCCTTGTGAGAGGTCACCCGCGACATGTCGCCTGTATGGCCGTGAGAGGCCTCCTATGGACGTAAGAAGTCTCCAAAGATTCGTAGCGTCTTTCTGGTCGCCACTGAATTTTCAACATGTTGAAAATTTCGGCGACCTATGACGGGTGCCGGCAGTCGCCTGTAAAGGTCGCGTAAGTGGGACAGGCCCTTAAGGAAGCACAGCCTGAAGAAGCAGCCAGCATCATCAAGGATCTTAATGATGGACCATCGAGACCATGGTCTTGCTCTCATTTCACTCTTGCCCTCAGAAAGAAGAATCTGAAAACCGTGACCTCCAGGTTCAGGAGCAGCTTCTTCCCAACAAACACCAGCTAAACTACAAACCATGAACTGTATTAGTTGCACTAAGGACTTAAAGCTTCTTTTTTCATTAATAGTAGGCTTTATTAAATTTATTGAACTTTTTTTATTAGTGTTCAGCACGTACATGAAAGGCCGTGATGGCCTGTTTCTGTGCTGTAATTGTTATATGGTTATATGGTTATATTATTATGTTATCCATGAGTACTGTGTTTGCAGACCCTTATGCTGCTGCAAGTAAGAATTTAATTGTTACCTTTTCAGTACATATGATAATTAAACACTCTTGACTTGAAGTATTATTTCCTCAGGCTCAAGAGCATAGAACTGGGGCAAATGATATTCCACAATATGTGGTCAACATTTCGGACTGAGATGAAAAAAATATTGAATTCTGCAAATCGTTGGAATTGTTCACTACAGCAAATAATTTTACCACTAAGTATATCCAGGACTGAGATTGATAGACTTTTGGACATAAAGAGAATCAAGGGACATGCGGTCAGCAAGAAAGTGGATGAGATAGTGCTTCAGCCATTATCTTGCTGAAGAATGGAGCAGATTTCAGGACCATATGGCCTATTCCTGCTTCTATGTCTGATGCCCCCTGTGTATTCAGCAGTGCCTCTAAGTGCATTTATTTGTAAGCAAAATGGCCATTAATGTCCACTTAATGGATAACGTGTAGAGTTATTTTGCTACTTTTGCTGTTATTTCCATTCTCATATATTAGGATATGAATTAATCATCAATATAATGCATTTCTACAAAGTATTTAGCTTAAATCATGTCATTAATATCCAATTTTGGCCAAAGTAACACAAATTATTTCAAATATAAATTGTAAGCCTTGAACAAGATCTAACCGGTTTCAATTAGAAAAATAAAAAATTTGGACCATTACCAAGAATTTAATTTTCACTGATAGAATACTAAATCCATGACAAGGTATATCAGATGGACTAACACAGGCTGTAACTCCTGAATGTGTTAAGCACCACACTGACGCTACAGTGGAGAACTGGGAATTAAATCTGTTTTTATGAGCTAGGTTAAGCTCTCATCCATAAACATATTGTAAAATTATTCTGTACATAAAATAATCAGGAGTGTACACACAGTCTGTGTTATTGCAAGACGAGCAAAGGCCACATATCCATTGCTTCGTTGCCTGTGTCAGTTTTGGTCCATTGCTTCGTTGCCTGTGTCAGTTTTGGTCACCCTGCAAAAGGAAAGTTACCATTAAGCTGGAATTCATGTCATAGGATTAGGCCATTCATCCCATTGAGTCTACTCCGCCATTCAATCATGACTGATCTATCCTTCTCAACCCCATTCTCCTGTCTTCTCCCCATAACCTTTGGATTCTTCGCTCCAAGCATGCATTGATCCAGACTCTAAATTCATCCGCTTGACTCCTAATAAGCCTTGGATTAGAAATAAACACACTTTAGCCTATCAGTCTCACTGTGTTCATGAACCTACCCCTGCCTGTCCACCTCAATTGTCATAATATCTACCTTCCCATCAAGTTCTCCACTTGCAGACCTGTGGCTCTGGACTGTGCAACACAGTTCACCCCAGTTTAAGTAGCATGAGCAAATCTACATTGATTCCCTCCTGTTCATCATAAGATCATGACCTGATGGGCCAAATGGCATAATTCTACTATCCCTGAGTAGAATTAGGCCATTTGGCCCATCAAGTCTACTCCGTCATTCAATCATGGCTATTGAGTTTGCCGAGTCAACTATTTTCAAGATCTGCTTAAGTGTATCAGCCCATGCAGCTTATTTTCCGTGCATGTGCTGGTGTTGTTTCAACCTGTAGGGAGATACTTTCATCTATTCCAGTCTATTACAAAGTGGATTTTTTGTAATACTTAATCACACCTAAATATGCCAAGTGTTTTCTTCATTCTTCTTCACCTGCTGAGCCCAGATTTCAAGCAGATGATAGGTTGCATGGAAGCTTTTTGGTTGGCCTCCAATATGGCATTAAATTATGACATATAATCAATAAACTCCTGTAGAAAGCAGAAACATTAGTACACATAAATCAAGAGTGCCATTGAATGAAAAAAACAAAACAGTATTTTTCTGAAAATATTTTTAAGATCAGAGAAGGTTGGATTATTTATTAGAATATTAGATTATTTATTTGAATAGAATTATTAGAACATTAGATTATTTATTAGATTAGAATAGAACAGGCTCTTTGGCTCATGATTTCTCTGTCAAACATGATATCAAATTTAGCGACTGCTTCGATATGTTCCATATCCCGTCATTCCCTGCATATTCATGTGGCTATCTAAAACCACTATCATATCTGCTTCTACCACCACCACTGGCAGAAAAAGCAAGGCACCTACCTATCTTTATGTGAAGAACTAAACCCGCACATCTCCTTTAAACTTTCCCCTTCACAAATTAAATCTATGCCCTCTCGTGTTTGACATTTTGACCCTGGAAAGAAGATTCTGGCTGTCGACCAAATCATATATCTCATAATTTTATACATTTCTATCAGGGGTCCCCTCAAACTCAAGCATTTTAGAGAAAATAATCCAAGTTTCCAAACCTCTCCTTGTAGCTAATATCCTCTAATCCAGGCATCACTCTGGTAAACAGCACCTGCACCATCTCCAAAGCCTCCACATCCACCTTGTAATGGACCAATCAGAGCTGCACACCATACTTCAAATGCAGCTGAACTAAAGTCTTCTGGAGCTGCACCATAACTTCACCGAGTTTCCTTACAGTTTTAATTTTACAGACGAGGTAAGAAGAAAAGAGAATTCCACATCAGCGTTTTTGGGAAGATTTTTATCCTTGTTGTTTTAACCTTACACTGTCATACTTTGCATCAAATGGAAGTCATTCTGTCACCATTACTTGGTAGAACATAACGGGGATTATTTTTCTTGTCTCCCTTTCCTGCACTTTTTTTTTGTAAACCAGCTTTTGCGGTTCCTTGCGTCTCCATTTTCTTTTGCATGTTATATTGGGTCAGATTCCTGGAAGCTGAGTCAAAACTGTCGGTTTTAAGGAACTTCTTAAAGAGTTAGTGACAGAGAGCTGCAAGAGTCGAGAGTGTTTTACTGTCATATGTCCCGGAGGGGACAATGAAATTCTTACTTGCTGCAGCACAACAGAATATGTGAATGTGTAAACAGTAAAAAAACAAGAGAAAAAAAGAGAGAAAGTTCAATAAATAACAAATATAGTGCAATCTATACATAATTAAAACTCTGATCTTGTTATCTTCCGGTTTGGTGGTCTTTCTATTTGCGCAAAAACGGATTGCGATAGCGCTACGATTTTCACCAGTCCACTCGCCGTTCTCCTGTGCTGCGAGTGCGCCAAGTTTCGTTCCGATCGGTTGAATGTTGTAAAAGTTACAAAATCTTAAAAAACGCGCATGCGCAGATCAAACTCTTCTCCTGCCAGTCGGCGTCGCGCAAATTAGTCTCTTCCCCTGTCACTCCCCGGTAAGGTCCGCCCCTTCCTGCACCACCGTATCTCTACTGGAGCTGAGGGTGGCCGGCGGAGGGACCCGAAGCAGCTTAGCCCAGCCCCGCCCTGCCCCAAGCAGCAGCCACACCCCAGGCAGCAGCCCCGCCCCAAGCAGCAGCCCCGCTCAAAGCAGCAGCCCCGCCCCAAGCAGCAGCACAGCGACGGAGACCCGACCCAGTCCAGAGTCGGAGATGTCGCCGATGTCGCTAAATGGAAAGCGGAGACTGATCCCGGCGGAGGAGAACAACCAGCGACCAGTGCCCGCTGAGAGTCCCCATCGCACCACAAATTCCAGCCACTACCCCTCTGGTACCCCTCGCTGGTTCCTCTCCTCCTCCCGCCCTCCTCTGTGACGCCCCCTCCCTCCCCCGTCCCGCCCATGGCTCTTCCCTGTCTTTTCTCCGAGCTCACTCCCCCCCCGCCCCCACACCCCTCTCCCCCACAAACCCCCTGCCCTCCCCCCCACATCACTCCTCCCCCCTCCCCACACCCCTCCTGCCCACATGCACCCCCCCCACCACCCCCCACAGTTCTTTACCTCTCCACATCACTGTCTATATCTCTCATTTCCCTTATCCCTAACCAGTCTGAAGAAAGGTCTCGACCCGAAACATCACCCATTCCTTCTCTCCAGAGATGCTGCCTGTCCCATTGAGTTACTTCAGCTTTTTGTGTCTATCTTCAGTTTAAACCAGCATCTGCAGTTCCTTTTTTACAACTCTGTGTTATTGTTCACAAGCAACATTCTGTATCTCATCATTTGCGACTGCTGCTGCTGTGTGTCTGGGTGTGTGTGTGTTGCTGTTTGGGATTGTAAATGGGAGCTGCTTAACTGTTCATAGGCTCTTCACATGGATTGTGAATTGCAACATTTTCAGCCTATGCACCCTCTACTGGCCAAAGAGATATACAGGATTGGAGGTAAAAATAAATGTTGAAAAAGCACAGAAAGTCTGTCAACATCTGTAAAATAATAATTTATCTTAAAATTTGGAAGAAAAATAATTTATTGCTATATGTCAGTGACGATTGCATCCAAATTCCTTACTTTTTATTAATTTCTGTTTTTATTTCATCTGCCGCATCTTTATCCTAAAGTCCACATTTAGTTCAACTTAAATGAAATAAATATTGTGTTTTTATGATGTGGGGAATGATTCCAGAACTACAATCCAGGAGAATATTGACATGAGATTTTACGAATCAGCAAGATCATTTTTGTTCAACAAAGCCAAATAGGAACACATATGCTGGCCCAATATGCTGGATGCAGAGAGGAATTACATCTCAGGAACAATACTTTATCCAGTGTTGAATGATATGTGTTTCTCCTGTTTTTAGAAAGAATATCTTACTTTATACTACTGTATGATATTTTCATCCATTTTCTTTCCCAACCATTTGTTATTACAATGCCTTCATTTTTAATTATTAAGGTCGCAATTTTTTTTTGCTGGATTAAACAGCTGAACCAACGTGATGCATTATCACATTTTCAAAAATATATTTCTAACTTTACAGGTACCGCAGGAATGTTTCTGACCCTGTGGAATACTTGCCCTTGAATATTTGTAGAACACCTCCAAAAATAGTTTATGCAGCATTATTACCTGCTCCAAACATGGGTTCAATCAAATACTGTGATTGTAATCTCAATAACTGATGTGCTTAATTGTAATGAATTGTAAAGGCCATTGGGTCATGATGTGCTGACTTCACGAAAGTACCTTCTGTCAATTCTGCAGGTATCCTTTTCCTTACATGAACGTTACAAAGTGATATCATCACTTTGTTTCATTAAATTTGGGAGAAGTGAATTGTAAAGGTGAATGCTACTATTGACTGAAATTCTTCATACATTTAGCAATTAGAATGAAAAGACAACCCAGCTCCCCCCAGAAACACATAATGTTTAACTTTAAACTTTTGTATATTAACAATGATTTTCAGTAACAGCTAATTTGGATCAGCACCTTAGACAGACGGACTGAGGTTCAGCTGCAATCAATGCAGTTAACAAAATTCAAAACTATTCATGGTAAGATGTAAAAAGCTGGCATCATTATCCAAGGCACAATGCTCCAACCAGTAGGAAACTGAAAAATAAAATGGGATGGTTATGTAAGTGAGTCATGACAAGGTACTAAGAAAATAACAAATTAAAAAAAGAAAGGTAATGCATGTCGGCTGAATAAGTAGGAAATGATATCATCAGCCTTTGAAATTGAAAATAAAATAATTATAATATCAAAGACTTGTATAAAAGACAATTTTTTTCCATAAAATATCCGTTGATCTTTCATCACTACTATTTTGGTTGGCACTGTGGTTAATTATCAACCTATTTAATATAATGGATTATAGAAACCAAGGAAACAAACTAAACAATATCTGAAAAGAAAGGAAATGCAGATTGGGTAACTGCATTGCAGACACACTCATTCAGTCTGCATTGGTTAACCTTGAGCTTCTCATCATATTTCAAATCTCTATCCAACTTGCACTCTAACCGCTCTGAATATGAGTGTAGGAAGGAATTGCAGATTCTGGTTTAAACCGAAGATAGACACAAAAAGCTGGAGTAACTCAGCGGGACAGGCAGCATCTCTGGAGAGAAGGAATGGGTGACGTTTCAGGCCGAGACCCCTTTTCAGACTGATTAGAGATAAGGGAAATGGGAGATATAATCAGAATTAGAATCAGAATGCGTTATTGTCATTGCATGTGTCACATACAACGAGATTACTGTGTCTCTCCATTTAAAAGAACTTCAAACATTCACATACTCATACTTTTTACACTCCCTCCCTCCCCAAACCCACCCATGGATTCACATTTACATAAATTAGCTCTCTCCCACCCCCCCTCCTTCCCCATAACCCGCTCCCGAGACAGAGTTCAGTTCCAAGATTGCTGATGGGTAAAAGCTGTTCTTGAGTCTGGCAGTGCGTGACTTTAGCGACCTGTACCTTTTTCCTGAGGGCAGCAGTGTGAAAAGGTGGTGACAAGGATGTGTAATGTCTTTCACGATATTATAGGTCCTGCTGCGGCATCTGGAGTGGTAAATGTCCTCCAGAGGGGGCAGGGGGAGTCCAATGATACCCTGGGCAGTTTTTATCACCCTCTGGAGAGCTGCTCTGTCAGCTGCTGAACAGTTCCCAAACCAGGCAGTTATGCAGTAAGTCAGTATGCTTTCTACCGAACAGCAGTAGAAAGACTCCAGCAGTTTAGCAGACAGATGGGCCTTCCTCAGTGTTCTGAGGAAGTAAAGTCTCTGTTGTGCCTTTTTTCACAACTACAGCAGAGTTCACAGACCATTTAAGATCCTCACTGATGTTGATCCCCAGAAATTTAAAACTAGGCACCCTCTCCACCTCCTCGTCCCCTATCTCCAGTGGCCTGAGCTCCGCTCTATGTCGCCTGAAATCAGTGATGATCTCCTTTGTCTTTTTAGTGTTCAGAGAGAGATTGTTGTGAGCACACCACTCAGAAAGTCTGTGCACCTCCTCTCTATAGGCGACCTCGTTCCCATTTGAGATGAGCCCCACCACGGTTGTATCGTCCGCAAATTTTATGATCCTATTTGCGGGGTGATGGGGCAAGCAGTCATGTGTGTATAGGGCGTAGAGGAGCGGACAGCCCTGCGGTGCTCCTGTGCTGAAGGTTAGGGATGTCGAGGTGTAGGGTCCAAGTCTCACCGTCTGTGGGCGTTCACTGAGAAAGTCCAATATCCACCGACACAGTTGACTGCTGAGGCCAAGGTCTAGCATTTTTGTGATCAGCTTGCTAGGTATGATTGTATTAAAAGTTGAGCTGTAATCAACAAAAAGCATCCTGACATATGACCCCTTCTCCTCTAGGTGTTGTAGTGCAGCATGAAGGACAGTGTTTATGGCATCCTCTGTAGATCTATTAGCCCTATATGCATACTGGTGTGGGTCGGGTGAGGGGGGGAGAGATAATTTAAGGTGACCTAGGACCAGCCTTTCAAAGCACTTGGAGACTACAGATGTAAGAGCAACAGGCCTGTAGTCATTGAGGGAGTTGATGTTTGTCTGCTTGGGCACCGGGATGATAGTGGTGGTTTTCAGGCACGTTGGCACGGAGGAGTGTGCTAGGGAAAGGTTAAAAATGTCTGTGAATACCCCAGCGAGCTGGTGAGCACAGTCCCGGAGCACCCTGCCTGGGATCTCATCCGGGCCAGCAGCCTTACTAGCATTAACAGTTCTCAGGGCCCGCTTTACCTCCTCTAACTGGTGGGTAAGTGGCTGGTCAGCAGGGTCCAGTTGGAGAGAGGTTCTTTCATTCGTACCTCTCGCGAAACAATGATAGACAATGATGTGGAGAGATAAAGAACAATGAATGAAATATATGCAAAAAAGCAATGATGATAACGGAAACAGGCCATTGTTAGTTGTTTGTAAGGTGAAAACGAGGAGCTAGTGCGTCTTGGGTGGGGGGGAGGGATAGAGAGAGAGGGAATGCCGGGGCTACATGAGGTGAGCAAAATCAATATTCATACCACTTGGCTGTGAGCTGCCCAAGCCAAATATGAGATGCTGTTCCTCCAATTTGCAGTTTAGCCTCACCCTGACAATGGAGGAGACCTAGGACAGAAAGGTCTGTGGGGGAATAGGAAGAAGAATTAAAGTGTTTTTCAACTAGGAGATCGGGTAGGTTCAGGCGGGCTAAGCGAAGGTGTTCAGCGTAACGATCGCCCAGTCTACGTTTGGTCTCGCCGATGTATAAGAGTCCACTTCTTGAACAACGGAGACAGTAGATGAGGTTGGAGGAGGTGCAAGTGAACCTCTGCCTCATCTGAAAGGACTGTCGAGGTCCCTGGACAGAGTCGAGGGAGGAGGTCCATCCCACCCAAATCACCCCCTCCCCAGGTACCTTCCCCTGTAACCGCAGATGATGGAACACCTGTCCCTATACCTCCTCCCTCGACTTGCCCCACCCGGATCATTCCTTCTTCTCCCAGCTCCTGTCGGGCAGAAGCTAGAAAGTGCACACAATAAGGCTCAGGAATAATTTATTTCCCTCTGATGTCAGTCTTCCGAATGGTCCTCCTATACGGCAGGGTACAGTCTGATTCACCTCCACCCCATTGCAGACATTGGATTTGTGTATGGAACTGATGCGTGAGAATGCTGAGAACTGTGTTCTGCACCTTGGCTCCATTCTACTTGAGTGTGACTTGATTGTACTTATGTATCATATTCTCTGATCTGATAGGATAACATGCTTTCAGTGTATCTCGATACATGTGACACAATAATAAACATAAACCCCCACCTTTTTTAGCCTTGCATTAACAGCTCTCTTTAGTCAAGTAATGTATGCTGCTCATCCCCTTTTGCAGACTTGCCATAGCATATCAAGGGTCAAGCGTGCTTAATTGTTATAAACACCAGGACCAGAACAATAACGTTCTTATTTGCTTTTCACATTTTCTTTCTCTCCCCCATTAACCTGCACAGTAAACTGGCTATTTGTCTAATGTTGTTAATTCTGATGGAAAGTCGTCAATCTGATATGTTAAATGTTTCACTCAGCAGTGTTGCCACACCTCCTGAGCGTTTACTCTTTTATTTCAAATTTTCAGCATCTGAATTATTTGCATAATCTTTACCTGTGCGATGAATCATTCATTCAAAATTTATAAGCATGACCTGACATTTAACAAGGTTACACTGAAGGTTAGGACATGTTTCATCCATTTCTGAATTCATGATTGATTGTCATGTGATAAATTGAGTACAGACTGTGGGTTGATGTGCAGGAAACAGGAACAGGAATGCTTAACATGGATGTTCATTGGAAATGCTTTAGTCCAAAGTTTTCATTTTTATTTCGTATACATAGTTAGGTTGAACCTGCAAACAGCGATCAACAGATTTTAATCAAGCGACAGGCAAAGTTTGACAAAGAGTGAAAGAGGGTAAAATAAATAAGCCATGATCAAATGAATCAGCCTTTACATTTGATTCCTGTTTATCTATTTTTTTATCCCACTCCGGTCCCAATAACCGTTTCATTTACAGCAGCTTCAGCAAGGTCCGCTCCCTTGTTGGGCACCAAAGCAGGGCATCTATTTCCTCTATTGTTCACGGCTTTTACATTCACCGAGAATTCGCTACTTAGGACTTTTCATTGTTCCGCCGATAACCATTTAATTTTAAGATGTAGAGGGCGGCATGGTATGCAGCGGTAGAGTTGCTGCCTTACAGCGCTTGCTATGCCAGAGACCCGGGTTCAATCTCAACTACGGGTGCTGTCTGTATGGGTTACATTGAAACATAGAAAGTAGGTGCAGGAGTAGGCCATTCGGCTCTTCGAGCCAGCACCGCCATTTAATATGATCATGGCTGATCAGCCAAAATCAATACCCCGTTCTTGCTTTCTACCCATATTCCTTGATTCCATTAGCCCTAAGAGGTATATCTAACTCTCTCTTGAAAACATCCAGTGAATTGGCCTCCACTGCCTTTTGTGGCAGAGAATTCCACAGATTCTCTGGGTGAAAACGTTTTTCCTCATCTCAGTCTAAATGGTCTTGTTCTTCCCGTGACTGCATGGATTTTCTCCAAGATCTTCGGTGTCCTCCCACACTACAAAGACATACAGGTTTGTAGGTTAATTGGCTTGGTATGAAGAACACCGAACACTTGCACTTGGTCTGCTAAGATCTACTGGATCTCTCAGTTGCTATTTATTTTAACTCCTTTTCCAATTCTGTTGTTTCATCTCTGTCCTTCGTCCTACCATCTGCATGTCACAAAAACTCCTTCCCTTTATGAACCTATTATTTCCCTGGCTTTGGCTTGGCACTCCTCCCAGCTTTCTCCCCACCCCCACAATCAGTCTGAAGAAGAATCTCGACCCAAAATTATCCATGTTCTCCAGAGATGCTACCTGACCCACTGAGTTACTCCAGCACTATATGGGATATTAAATTGATTGAGTTGAGTGTATGCATTTACCAGCGAAGGAATTCTATAATTTTGAATGATAAGATAATGCAGATCAATCAACTGGTGCAGAGAAGATCATGGGATTTAATTGCAGGTTTAGATAAACCTTTCCTATCCATGTATCTGTCCAAAAGTCTTTCAAATGTTGTTATATTACCTGCCTTAATTACCTAATCTGGCAGCTCATTCCACATACCCACCACCCTCTGCATGAACAAGTTATTCCTCAGGTTTTTAGTAAATCTTTCCTCTTTCACCTTAATCTGTCCTTTGGTTCGTGAATCAGTTGCATGATTACATTATCCGTCTATGTTGTGCAATAGGCGAGACTGAATTATATCAAAAGCAAAAGAATTTTAGGAGCCAAGCTCACTTGAAATAAATGCAAAAATCCCACACAGCAAAACAAAATCCTTTCTGACAACTGCTATACTTCTGAATTGACTGGTAGGGAAGCATGCCAAGGAATCGAGATTGTACCAGTTGCCTGGTTTATAAACTTTGTGAGGGAGTGTAAACACAAATGATTCTTATGGTTTTCCATGGAATGAGTCTGAGCCGTTTCAAACCAATTCTCAGTAAGCATAGATCTAAATGTAAACCGATTGTAACTCAAGTCACGTGGGCAGTGATGATCAGATAAATATTATAGAGTTATTAGACCAAGTGGGACCCATTGGGCCCCGTTCCCCCAAGGCAATACTCCACCACTCACCCATAGCTCCCAGCTGCGCAGGAGCGGCTGACGGGTTCCCATTGTGATGGTAGAGATTCCCGTTGTGACGCGAGTCACGCCAACCCTCCCCCAACTGCACCTCGCCATCCCTCTTTCTACCCCTATCCTCCTCCAATCCCCCTCATTCCCCAGCACTCATACCCCTTCCTCTTCACCCTCCCTCTTCTTTCCCCTCTCCTCTTCCCCTGCCCCACTCCCTCCCTCACCTCTCTATCCCTCTCCTTTCCCCTACCCTCAGTCACTCTCTCCCTCCATAACAAGCTCTCGCCTCCCTACCCCTCTCTTCTCCCTCCCCGATCCCACAACCTCAACCTCCCTCACTGCCCTCCTCTCCCTCTATCCCCCACTAACCCTCCTCTCCATTTACCCCCCCCTTCTCCCCCACTCTCCTTCCTCACCTCCCCCTCTTTCCCCTCCCTACCCCCTCCTCTCCCTATATCCCCTTGCTCTCCCACTCCTCACCTACCCCATATCCCACCCCCCACAATGAAAATCACAATGTTTTTTTAAAAATGAAACTTCCCCCCTATCCCATCCTCCACCCACAATGAAAATTGTGATTTTTAAAAATCAAATTCTCAATGAAAACTGTGTTTTTTCTTTCAAATAACTTAAACACAATGTTAGCTGTTAAAGAAATTCGAAGAATTTGATTAAAACGGATTTTTTTTTAAAATCACGATTTTTAATGTAAATGAGATGAGATTTGCGAACCCATTGTGGCATCAATGGTGAGTAATGTGGGCTAAACATGGTAGCGCTATCGTGTACCGTTTTGGCGGGGTTTTGCAATATCGCGCACATGCACGCACACATACAAACAAACAAGATGAGAGTTTTAGTAATATACTAGACCAAGTGCAGACCCGTTGGGTCTGCTCCCCCAATGGTGTGATCCCCCAACCCAATATTCCACCATGCACCCATTCCTCCTGGAAAATGTGAAAATAAAACTTTAAAAATATCCCCTGCCTGCTGCAGCAGTGAAAAGTTCAGTGTTCCTCTCTTTGTTTCGAAGTTGGGAAGCTCACATATAAATTAGGAGAACATTATTTTTGAAATACTTTGGGGTGGGTGTGGGGGTTAGGATTTGATTAAAAACATGTACTTCAACACGACGAAATGAAATGAGGAGCGAATACTTAGAAAGAAAAGCGAAATCTCTACCGAAATGGAAAATATCTCGGAGATTGAGCGTCTGGATTGGGCGTGGCAATGAATCAAAGGAAGAAATGCAGCCGTACTGCAGCCGGACGGCAGGCGGACTGATTTGAGTTTTATATATATGTATAGATAGATATAGATAGATAGATATAGATATAGATAGATAGATAGATAGATAGATAGATAGATATAGATATTGTTTTTTGTGCCTCTTATGGAAACATTTATCTCCAAATGTGAAAATAAAAACTTTAAAAATATTCCATTCAAATGCATTAATATTCTTTGTCTTGGCAAGCTCAAGTTTATTAGGAAACATTATTTCAGTCAATGTGTTAATTTGTTGAAATATTGAACATAATTAGTAAACACAAATCAGGCCACATAAAACCTGTATAAAGATTTATTTTGACAAACTGGTGAATGACTTGGTCGTTAAAGGGTTAACGGTGCGCTTAGTGTGTCATTTATAATAATTAATGACTTGGTCAAGAACATTCAGATAGACGCAGCCAAGGTTGATTAAAGGTGAGTGAATCAATGGCAATTTGTGTGGTCTCAACCTCAGTTGAAAGTGAGCACAGCTTCACACCATCTAGTGACAATGAAATCGTCAATTAAACATGGCCATCTGTTGTGGAAATGATGCACTCCTGTGGCCAGTAACACTCTATACTCTGTGCTGAATTGTACACTAAACCATTTCCAACAAGTGCCACTGCATGGTAAGCATTTCACAAGGGCACTTCTAGTTTCCAAGATATTGCTGCTTATTGCTTCTCTTGTACAGATTTATTTTACAATCTGGTGAAACTGCATATTTTAGTGCCTCACGTTGCCTTTAACACCTTCTGCTCCCTCACTGGTTATAGATGCAATCATAATAGTGGCATCTAGCACAATTGGAAGAAGCTACATCTGTACATTTGTTTGCTCAATTTGCCAGAAGACAGTATCTGGTACTGAACTTTCCGGGAAAGAACTTGCTTTTCCTGAAAGCAAAAGGGGCTGAGAGGTGATAGAGCATAAAAAACTATGAGGTAAGGATAGTATAAATGGAATCCCAGAGTCAGAGTAATACAGCGTGGAAGCAGGCCCTTTGGTCCAACTTGCCCAGGCTGACTAACATGTTCCATCTACAGTAGTCCCACCTGTTTGCATTTGTCCCATATCCCTTCAAACCTATCATATTCATGTACCTGTTGACATGTTTCTCAATTGTTATGATAGTACCTGCCTTAACTGTCTCCTCTGGCAGCCGGTTCCAAATACCTACCACTTTAGTGGTAGTCAGAATCTTACAAGGGATTTGAGGGATACATGTCTTTTACACAGTGGTTGATATCTGGAGATGTCCCCATTTGAACTATCCAGAGGATTTTGTGACCCCATTCTTGGTAACAACCAAGTTATCACAAAATCATGACCTTGGGCATTATCAGAAATTATGTTACATACATTTTTGATGCATTTTTGATCAGCAAGCAGCTTTATGTTTTTGTCAATCTGAAGAAGGATCCCGACTCAAATCCATATCCGTTTCCTTCATAGATTCTGCCTGACCTGCTGAGTTACTCCTGCACTTTGTGCCTTTCTTTTTTGTCAATATTGGTTATGGCCAAGATTTAGAAAATTACTTTTCTGTTCATCTGAACAGACTGAAATACCTTTCTTCAAAGAAACAGTGACACTCACTCAGCTTAGCACTGAAATGTTGGCCTTCATATATGAGAGAATATTCAGATTTGGAACACAGCCGTGAACATTTTAATATTAAATGTTTGTGTAGAATTCCTGTTATTGACTTGGGGATCTGTTCATGACCTCTCCTGACTTTAGTTTCTAGAGAATCAATCACAGCCACAATGTGCTCATCTATTTAATTTCTTCTTAAGTATTGTACTTTATGATTTAAAATGAGCTGTAGTTAAGAGTACTGTTTTATATAAAACTATGAGTCTAATACAGACACAATATGATCATCTATTTAATTTCTTCTTAAGTATTCATCTATGATTTAAAATTGGTTGTAATTAATAGTACTGTTTTATATACAATTATGGGAGGGGTAGACAATGAGAACCCTAATTCCAAGGTGAAATTGTCAAAAGACTAGAGGTGATAGCTTTAAGGTGAGAGGGGTAAAGTTCGGAGAAAATATGTGGTCAGGTTTTTTTACACAAACGGTGGCGAGTGCCTGGAGGCAGATGACATTTAAGAGACTTTTAGCTAGTTACTTGGATATGCAGAGTGAAGGGATATGGATCATGTGCAGGTAGATGAGATTAGTTTATCTTGGCATCAAGTTTGGTGCAGACACCGTGGACTACAGCCCTGTACTTTATGTTTTCTAAATTCTATGGACTGTAAAAGAAAGCATTATTGATGAAGTCTGAATATGTGAATTCGCAGAAGTTTGGAAGAATCATTTTATGTTTTTGGTAGCTAAGCAGAATTTGCAACTTTGGTACTTGTTACATTTTATTTATGATGTGAGAATGGTTCTGGAGAATTTCTGCCAAGATGCTTTATGCTCAAAAGCAGACACCAGGTCTAACTTTCATAGAATTGAGCCAGTTGTAGTTGAATTGTTCATGTTGATGCTGATTTTCAGCAGGACAAAAAGATATCTGATATATTTACTTAGTCTCATAGAACGAAGGGGCGAATGTAGGAAGGAACCGTATATGCTGGTTTATACCGTAGATAGACACAAAATGCTGGAATAACTCAGAGGGTTAGGCAGCATCTCTGGAGAAAAGAAATGGGTGATGTTTCGGGTCAGAACCCTTCTTCGGACTGAAAGATAGAGAAGACCAGAACAGGGTGTGTGTCAGCTTGTACGGCACTACATATGCTGTGCTTCGAATTTCAATGATGGCTATGAACAGAATCAGAATCAGAATCACACATTAATCACCAAGTATGTTTTTAAACATACAAGGAATTTCATTGGTCAGGTCAGTCATACAATTAAAAGCAACAGATCACTCAAAAACACATTTTAACATGAACATCCACCACAGTGACTCCTACACATTCCTCACTGTGATGGAAGGCGAAAAAAAGTTCAAGTCCTTCCTTTTGTTCTTCCTCGGTCGGGGGCCTTGAGCCCTCCATTGATGGGACGATCTTGACTCCCGTAGCCAGTGGTAATCGGGCCCTCCTCGTCGATGTGATCAGCTCCTGCATCGGGGGGATGTCAGCTCCCCCGTGCCGTGCGATCGAACCGAGCGTCGGGGCTGGTCGAGCCTTCCGCGGCGTTGGAGCTCCCGACTGGCCTCTCCCGAGACTGCGAGCCCTTGATGGTAAGTCCATGGTAGTCACGGTGGGAGCGATCCCAGGCAAGGGATCAGCTCCGATGTTAAGTGCACACCCCACGGTGGGTCTCACGACAGTCTGAGGAGGCTTCCAGCTCCAGCGATGGTAGGCCTCAGAGCCCGGAGAATGTGATCCGAAAATTGATCACATCTCCGGGAAGCTAAGAGCTTGAAAAAAAAATTCCCCTGATCCCCACCCCCCTCCCCGCACATAAAACAAACCGAAGAACATTAAACAAACTTTTAACACATTATAAAATAACAAAAAGAAAGAAAAACGAACAGACTGCCGGGCAGGGTGGCCATCTCCCCGGCGGTCTGGAACAGCCACCAAGTCATACTTACTCATGAGTACCATAATAGTACTTTTTTTCCTTACCTGAACAGAGCTGCTAACAAGGCAAAGGGTAAAGTGCATTACAGAATTCTCACTGTAGGTATTTGTTAACATTTGTGCCCAGATGTTTCCTCACCAGAAGAAGTGTCTCATAGTTTAGCGGAATTTGTTTAGACATGAGCAACTGTAAATTTCATGACAAATCAATTCATTGGAATAGCCGCTGACCCAGACTATGTAAATAACTATTTTCCCCGCAATATAATGACTAACTTTACACAATGTTTATTTAAATCATACAGAGTGGAGAAATACAAATTAACCCTTCTCATTAAACTTAAATAAAGGACATAAACTCACTTGAAGGTGACAACCAATCTAGATCAGTACAAGTTCATGTCAGTTGGGTTTCAATAGTTGATACCTGTGATACTCTGACAAAAATGATTTGCAAATACTAGAGCTCACACACTTGTCTTTCCAAGCATTTGTGAATTACTTTACCTTATGTTATAAATGGAGAACAAACCTGTGTGGTGAGGCAGCATCAAATACAAAAATAATTCTGCAGAAATGTTTTTTTACAGTCACTAGGTAATTATCTCCATATTTATTTATGAATGATATTGCTGCTTTGGCACAAGAGATACCAAGACCACAGAGTTGCCAAGATTCATCTGTCAAGACAATTAACAAGGATGGTACCAATCCACAGGGTGATGCAGTTGGTCAAGTTGCTGTCTCACAGTGTCAGAGCCCCAGGTTTCTTTTCTGACCTCGACTGCAGTCTGGGTGGGGTTTGCAAGTGCTCACTGTTACCACGTGGGTTCCTCTGGATGCTCCAGTTTCCTCCCAAACCCCAAATGTGCGGGTTTGTAGGTTAATTGGTATCAGTAAAATTGCACCTGGCATGTGGGGAGTGGATACAAAGTTGGATAACATAGAACTGGTATGATCGGTGGTTGGTGTGAACTAACATAGAACAGTACAGCACAAGAACAGCCCCTTAGGCTAACAATGTCAGGGTCGAACATGATGCTAACCTAGCTTAGACCTTCACTTATTTATGTATCTGTATGTAACTGATATCCCTCCATTCCCTGCATATCCATGTGCCTATCCAAAAATCCTTTAAATTCTCCCAACGTATCTGCTTCAATCGGCAAAGCTATACCCTCTAGTATTTGATTTTTCCATTGTGGAAAAAAAGATTCCGACTGTCTACAGATCCGGTGGCCTGTTTCCATAATGTACATCAAACCTAAACTAAATTTTGTGTAGGAAGGAACTACAGATGCAACTGCAAACAACCCCACTCTCCTGCTCACCTAACCCGCCCATCCCTTCTCTCTGGGTATTGAAAATGCTTCTGGTCTGCAGTGTGCAATAGTCACCGAAATACACTGCATCTTTAGAAAGGAAAAATACAAAACGTGTCAATCCCACTGGATAGGCCTTAGTCATGGTGCTGTACAACACGGAACCAGGTCCTTCGGCCCAGTTTGTCCGTGCCGTCCAAGTTTGCATCTTGGGGTAGTCCTATTTGCCTGCATGTGGCCCATAGCCCTCTGAACCCTTCCCAACAATTTATCTGTCATTAATAACCTGCTTCAGTTTCCTGGGTCCAACTCGGCGAGAAGTCTCCTCCCTTTCCAGGGTTAATCGCTCGACTGTTTATAATGCTCTCTGCATTATGAAGTCTTCAACAGTGAACCCCATGAGCAATCACTACCAAAGTGTCTGCCCACACATTCAGTACACTTGTCTCCCATACTAAGTCACCCCAAAACCCCCCCCCCCCCCCCCTCTACTCTCCCCTCCCCTCCCTCCTCCTCTCCCCCCCTCCCTCCCCCTCTCTCTCCCCCCCTCCTCCCCCCCCCCCCCCCCCCCCCCTTCCCTCCCAACTCCAGTCCCGTCCCGACCACCTGGGAAACTGAAGGGAGCGACAATTAATTGCCACGGATACAAATAATGTCATACACAAGAAAGGGAAGATGCTGGTTGACATAAAGTGAACACACGGTGCTGGAGTAACACAAAGACGCAGCAGAATTTTGGGAACGTCATCCCGTCACCCATTCCTTCTCTCCAGGGTTGCTGCCTACCCGCTGAGTTAACGAGTGCCCGCGGTAGACTCACGAGTCACTACGGGAAACTCACGGGCTATTATGTTCTTACAACGAGTTTAAATGTTTCAAATTTTAACTTCAAGAGTAAAATTGACTCGTGGAAATCTTTCATCATGTTTAAAGTTTTTCAAGAGTTAACAAGTTTCCCGGGTACCTGCCGTTAGCGGCACGAGTCGTTAAGTTGCATCCACGAGTTCCGACGTTCTCGCTACGTTAATTGTACGTGATTACCACAAGTTTAATTTGTTTTAGCCCAAGATAGATTCCGGATATAAAGAGGATACACTTTAGTGTACATACATACAGTCAGGCTTTTTCACTTGTCTGTGATTGGCGTCTACACACATTTCTGCATTGTGTTCACTGCATTTGGATCACGTATAGATCCCACAAAAACAAAAATATATATTTGGAGCAGTCTTGTAGGTCAGTCTTCATGGGACATTCAACACACCTCCCTGTCTAATATGCATTGACTACATATTAATATCAAACTGCTGTTTAAGATAAAATTGCTGGCCAGGAACAGTTGAATTGCAGCACAGGTTTTGGAAAAATAGGATCTCAGGGGTAATCTATGGCATCTTGTCAGCTTCATTTGCAATGAGTGGTTCCATTGCTCTTTGTTTTGTCTAGCAAGCTTTTCCTGCCTCCTCTTGCAGCTTAAAAACAATGTTCTGCATATTATGAGCATTCTTTTCGAAACACATCCAGTCATGACAGCAGGGACAATTACTGATGTGGGTCAATGTAGTAACAAAATGTCAATGATTTAGTGTCATTGATTCTGGCTGTTGGGACATTGGAAGTATTTTCTATTCTCATGCAAAATAATGTTTGTGATAAATTAATGTAATAAAGAGATGTCCTTTTTCCCTTGTATAAAATATACAGTTTTATTTTATTTTTTAACACAAGCAGTTTGGATCTTTTGGAATTAACACAAAGAGTACTGGAGCTTTACTGCAGGATATTGTAACGATGCATAATAAATATAAAGAAATAAATCTCTCCTGTCATTCCAGGTCTCCAATGCCATTACCCATTGTATCCTCACTAAGTGGAGCCTAGATCCCAATTTTTTTTAAAAGAAATCTGTTTCAAAAAAATATTTCATGACTTCAGCATTTCCCTGAGTGAGGTTCTTTTAAAGTTTGTGCATCATAATCGATCACAATAACCATTTGATTACAGCCAGGTAAATTATTTTTAGCGGTGTTTATTGGAGGATGTATCAACCAGGGTATTACTGATCACTCCCATGCCTCGGGGCTCCTTCGTGCCCAACTGAGGAAGTCGAGGAGTTATTTTTAAATCTTAAACAAAAGTCCAAATATCTTATAATGTAGCATTACCCCACTATTATGCTCAAATCCTTGGGGTGGGACATGAACACATAACCTTGTACCTCAATGACACAAGTGTTACCGATTGAGCTGCAGCTGTCAAATGCATTATGTAATTGTAGCATCTGATTATATATTTGTTTTTTTCATGTCCATAAGTTCCAGGAGCAGAATTGGCCCATTTGGCCCATCTAGTCTCCTCTGCCATTCAATCATGGCTAATCTATCTTTCATTGTTCTTTATCTCTTTACTATATCGTCTATATCTCTCGTTTCCTTTTACCCTAACCGGTCTGAAGAAGGGTTTCACCCAAAACGTCACCCATTCCATCTCTCCAGAGATGCTGCCTGTTCCGCTGAGTTACTTCAGCCTATCTTTCTCTCTCAACCCCCTTTTCCTGCCTTCTCCCCATAACCTCTGACACACTCAGAATGGATCAGCCCATTGACTTGGCCTCTACAGCCGTTTGTGGCAGTGAATTCCACAGATTCACCACCCTCTGACTAAAGACTTTAACAGAAGATTTTAGGACAAGGGTTCTGAAGGACGTTCCTACCCAATGCGTCACCAATTCTTTTTCTCCAGAGATGCTGTCTGACCCAATGAGTTACACCAGTATTTTTTGTCTAATTTAGGACAAAATAGGCTTTAAAGATTATTGTAAAGAGAGTCAGAGGGACTCCAAATTAGGCATGATTAAGTGTTTAAATTTAGAGCAGAAACCAATGAGGGTTGTCGAACTGGTGGAGGTGAAGGAGGGGCTTATGCAGACAAGGCTGAGTATTGATTAACTCTGGGCCAATGTAGGTCAGTTATGGAATAATGGGTGAACAGGGACTGGGTTTGAGTTACAATCAAGGCAACAGAATTGCACATGACTTCATGTGCAAGGAAGATGGAAAATAAGAGACCAGACAGGAAATAATTTGATTAGTCGAGGCTCAAGATACCAAATTAGGAATTCAGCAGGAGATTAACTCAACCCTGGTTATGGCAGAGTCAAATAATTGGCATGAGATTTATGCAAGTGGCTGTAGTTCAAAGCACGACAGTTTCAACATTGGATGGCAACGTAGATTTTGAGACTAAGAAAGGTTCCACCGGGCTCATTCATGTTAGTTTAACTACCTCAATAAATTAATTTCCTATGTAGTTTCAGCCATGGAAAATATATTTGTTAATGAGGGTTGGATTGGACCTTCCGAGTTACCTCCATAGTTGAATAACCTGTAACAGCTGCCTTTAGTGGTACTTAGGGAGATATTAGTCATGCGAGCAATTTATGAGGTAGCTTTCAAGGAACGTTTTGGTGGGTTTAAGGGAACTAGAGCAGGAACAAAGCTGTGTGTCCACCCATCCAAAAACATGGTTACCAGCGGGTCAGCAAAACAAAAATTGATGTACAAAAACTAAAATTGTTGTTGAGTTCTTTCAGCTTTTTAAGTCTGCATGAGATTATAGAAATTAGCAGGGTGAAGGAATAGATAAGATTGATTGATTGGAATATACAGCAAAGAACCAGGCTCATCTGCCGACTGTGTCCACACCGATCATTGATCACCCATTCACGTTAATTTTATGGTATCCCACTTTCGCGTCCATTCCCTAAACACTCTGGGCAATTTTACAGAGGCCAATTAACCTACCAACCCTTTGGGATATGGGAGGAAACTGGAGCACCCATGGGGAAACAAGGAACCACAGATGCTGGTTTACAAAAAAAAGCACACAAAGTGCTGGAGTAACCTAGCGGGTCAGGCAGCATCTCTGGAGAACACGGATAGGTGATGTTTCAGGTTGGGATCCTTCCTCAGACCCCAGCACTTTGTATACTTGCAGTTCACAGTTGTCGTGACTCCACTCAAGGGTAGGAAAACAAGAAAAAAGTATATTTGTTGGCAAAAATTGCAGCAAAATGTTGAAGTTGTCAAAATTGCAGCAGGATCTTGATCAGTTGGACAGGTGGGGTGAGGAATGGTTGATGGAATTTAATGTAGAGAAATGTGAGATGGTGCATTTTGGGAATACTAACATGGGCAGAACCTACACAGTGAATGGTAGGGCTGTGGGGAGTGTTATAGAACAGAGAAATCTAGGGTACAGGTACAAGTAACCCGCTGAGTTACTCCAGCTTTCTCTGTCTATCTTAGGAGTACAGGTAGGTAGTTCATTGAAAGTGGCATCTCAGGTAGATAGGGTGATCAAAAATGCTTTTGGTACATTGGCCTTCATCAGTCGGAGCATTGAGTACAGAGGTTGGGAGGTCAAAGAACGTTGGCAAGGCTGCATTTAAAGTATTGTTTTCAATTATGGGCACCATTTTATAGGAAAGATGTTGTCAAGCTGGAAAGAGTGCAGAGAAGATTTACAAGGATGTTGGCAGCATTTGAGAGGTGTTCTGATAGAGGTGTATAAAATCATGAGAGGAATAGTTTGGGTAGACGCACAGATTCTTGCCCAGAGTAGGGGAATTGAGAACCAGAGGATATGGGTTTATGGTGAAGGGGGAAAGATGTAATAGGAATCTGAGGGGTAACATTTTCAGCAAAAGGTGGTTGGTACATGGAACGAGCTGCCAGAGGGATATGGGCCAAACACAAGCAGGTGGGACTAGTGTTGATGGGACATGTTGGCCGGTGTGGACAAGTTGGGCCGATTGGCCTGTTTCCACACTGTAAGTCTCTATGACTCTAAAATTTGCTGCTGATAGATTACACTGGAGTTGCTAACAACACACACATTAGCTATAGTAATTGTACAGTAACACATCACTAGGGTGAATATTCTGCCAATACAGCTCAGTAACAATGTAAATAAGGCAGGATAATACCGTGCAGACTGAAAGTGTATGAAACTCAACTTAAAACATACACGGTCCCTGCCAAACTCCTCACTGTAGGTTGCAACATTTGAGCAGCCAGCTGCCCATTTGTTCTCGGGGCAAAGAGGCCAGAGTCTCATTTAATTGGAACAGGTGAGCAGTGGTGTGCAAATTAGCTTTCTGATGCAGCTGTCTGTGATCAAATATGATAAATTTCAGCCAACAGATGACAAAGAATAGGATTGCACATGGGTCAGTGGCTTGCCGATCATGAGATAAAGCTTGTGTTACTTTCATGAAGCCAAAAATAAAATTTGTTCTCTTGTAGTTTGATGAAAATGTAATTTTAATGATGTTCTGGTTCTGTATTTTGAATGACAGGACATTTGGGCATACAGTATATGTTCTGGATTCTCCATCCATGTATGCTTTAAAACAATAATCACTTCCAATTATCTCAAAAAATATTGATCAAATCTGGAGGCCAGTTGGATTCAGCATGCACTAATTGCAATCAGCTCTGAGAAGGCTCTTTTCAAAATAGAACTAGTTAGAGCTTTTGGGTTGCTTGCAAAATAATCACAGGTGCTGGGAATCTGCAGATGGTGGTGCAGCTAGTAGAGCTGCTGCCTCACAGTTCCAGCAACGTGAGTGCAATCCTGACCCCTGACACTGTCAGTGGAGTATGCATATTCTACCTATGACTGGGTGGTCGGTTTCATCCCACTTGTCAGATATTTGCAAGTTGGTAGGTTAATTGGTTGCTGTAAATTGCTTCTCATGTGTATGTGATTGGTAAAATTCTGGGGTGAGTTGATGGGAATGTGGGGAGAATAAAAAAATGAATTAATTTAAACAGGGTCTTGATGGTTGGTGCAGACCAGGTGGGCCTGAAGACCTATTTCTTTGCTGTATCGTTCTATAACTGAATGCATGGGCTGGAAATACTTGGCAGTGAGGAAAATTGCATCAGGATAGAAAGAAGAAAGAGTTAACGTTTTGAGACAGTGATCTTTTGTTTGAAAGGCAAGTCAACTTCTCCATCAATGAAAAAATAATTCTTGGCATTTTGACTTTGGAAAAACTGCCTGATTCTTTTACAATGTGGCAGTCCAAAAGACAGTGAAAACAAACCTTTGCTTTTCTCCTATAGTGAGCAAAAGCAATGGAAAATTACACACAGTCTAGTCCCTGTGTCACCATAAAGCATGGATAATTCAACAGATCTTCCATAAATGGTCCATGGATTGCAGCCTGTCTGTCTTATTTTTGATTTTTGTCTAGTTGAATGTAGTTGTTCGTGTTTTTTTTTGGTACTGTTTTTGGCTGTGTAAATGTGGGGGGCAGGGGGGAGGGGGAAACTTAAAAAAATCTCTTCCCTGCACGGGACGCCCGACTTTTTCCCTGTCGGGTCTCTGTTGTCGTTGGGGCCTGGCACCATGGAGCGGCCTCCAGCCGGAATAACCAGGGGGCTCAAGTCGCGGAGCCTGCAGAGCTGCGGACTTACTGGTGGGGCTGGCCGGCCACAGAGCGTGGGGAGACCGCGGTGGTGCCTCGCTGCTGTGGCCCGACTACGGAGCTCGGAGGCTCCAGCCGCAGGCCCAGTGGACGGTGACATCGGGAGCTCGCGGGTCCAGGTGGAAGACTGCTTTTCGGAGCTCCCGCAATGTAACTTCTCCAGCCCGTGTCGCTGGGTTGACACGACCCGGAGCCTGGCCGTACATCGCCCGGCGTGGCCTTAATGGCCGCGGGACATTCCAACGCTTGCCGGGGGCTCCAACTTTGTGACATTTAGACCTGGAGCGGGGCCATACATCGCCTGGCGCGGCCTTGAATGGCCGTGGGACTTGCCATCGCCCGCCTGGGGCTTCGACATCGGGAGAAAAATGGTGCAGGGGAGAGAGAATACTTTGCCTTCCATCGCAATGAGGAGGAGATTCACTGTGATGGATGTTTGTGTAAATTGAATTTTTGTATGTCTTGTAGGAATTGTCTTTGTATGGCTGTGGAAACAGAGTTTTGTTTGAGCCTCACTGAGGTTCAAATGACATAGAATAAAATATTGTATTGTATATTGTATAAATTGACTACTTTAAGATGAAGTTAGCGCAAAAGATTTTACCTTCAAGGTTTTTTTTTAAATTTTGAACAATGTCAATATGCATGATTTGGATTATGATACACTTTGCGTATCAAACACATCAAATAGTGAAACTGAGTTCCTGCCACTGTGAACAATATAGGTCAAACAGCATTGGACAAAGGTGTTATTGCTGGTCTAAAATACCCTGTTTTTTAAAACTATTTTCTTCTGAAATAGTAGAATCACATTTCCCATCAATGTGTGGGATTCACACTTGAATCAATGGAATTTTGGAAGATGGTGAGCATTGTACTCAATACCTCTACTGACACCTCCTTCAAAACCTTTTAAAAACATGTTGTTTCCACATTGGAGGACATGTGTACAAGAAATCTTTATTTCTGACTTGTCTGAATTCGTCAATATCCCACTGTTTGTTGTCTTGGGTAAATATCAGAGCCACAGTCTCTACTAGCAAAGAACCCAGGGCTGGTGATTTTGCACACCTACAAGTGTGCACACAAATAACCAATAGCAACACCTATGAAGTTCCTAAGAACAGTGATGAAAGCACATGGCAAATAGAGCATTGTGAAGCAGATCACCCTGTTACCGCCAATTACATGAATCATCGTTGTTAATAATGCACTATCACTGCTGATGATTAACCCACTTTCTTCTTCTTCTTTTGTATGGCGTGTACAGCCTAAAGTTGTAAGACAACTTGTTCCGTTTGATCTTCTGTTTGTGCACGCCAGGTTGATTGCATTCATTGAAACAGGGTGGACCATGTGAAGGTTGCAATCTCCCACCCCAGCCCACTTTATTTTGCTCGCAATCAAATAATATATTTTTAAATGAGCAACAGTTAACGAGTTCAGTTTGAGTTGAGAAGCTGGGAGGCTGAGCAAACGAGCAGGAGTTTTCAAAAGGAACAGTTCAAAATTTCAGTTGAGCAGCTGAGATAAATTAGTATCCTGAAGCGACTGCTCCTTGTGATGTATAAAAGGAAGGCAGGCTCTAGCAGAATTACTAAGTACAAGTGTTTAGTGGAGGATAAATGTAGAGGCTTTGACTTGAGAACCTGTGGCTCGGTAGGATAAGGTAGAGTTTGTGTTTTTCTTTCATTTGTAAATCTTACCAGGTATAATGCAGTAGAGTTGTCAGCTTGCTGGTAGTATGTTCTTCCTGCAGGCACCGGGGTCAGGCAAAAAGTTCTCATCCAGATGCCTATCCAGTAAGATTAATGAGAATCCAACAAACCTGCCTTTTACTTCACTGGAAGCTCATTCCACACCACTAGGGTCTCTGAGTAAAGAATAGGACCTCATATTACCCCTAAACGTCTGTCCCTTAATTCTGAAGTCATGTCCTCTTGTTTGAATCTTTCCTATTCTCAAAGGGAAAAGCTTGTCCACCTCAACTCTGTCTATCCCTCTCATCATTTTAAAGACCTCTATCAAATCCCCCCTTAACCTTCTGCGCTCCAGAGAATAAAGACCTAACTTATTCTACCTATCTCTGTAACTTAGTTGTTGAAACCCAGGCAACATTCTAGTAAATCTCCTCTGTACTCTCTCTATTTTGATGACATCCTTCCTATAATTGGGCGACCAAAATTGTACACCATGACTCCAGACTATGTCTCACTAATGCCTGAATAATTTTAGTTAGGTCTTTTTTAACATTCTCTGGAGCGCATGCTCTGTTATAAGGGGGGCATGATAGCTTTCTTTATCTAAATGAGATTCCACCTTCAAAGAACTATGCACGGTTATACCCAGATCCCTCTGTTCAACTGTATTCTTCAATTCCCTACCATTTACCATGTACGTCCTATTTTGATTTGTCCTGCCAAGGTGTAGCACCTCACACTTATCAGTATTAAACTCCATCTGCCATCTTTCAGCCCATTTTTCCAAATGGCCTAAATCTCTCTGTAGACTTTGGAAATCCTCTTCATTATCCACAACACCCACTACCTTCGTATCATCTGCATACTTACTAATCCAATTTATCACCCCTTCATCCAGATCATTGATGTACATGACAAACAACAAAGGACCCAACACAGATCCCTGAGGCACCCCACTAGTCACCTGCCTCCAACCCGATAAACAGCCATCCACCATTACCCTCTGGCTTCTCCCATTCAGCCACTGTTGAATCCATCTTGTTATTCCTGCATTTATACCCAACAGTTGAACCTTCTTAACCAACCTATAAAGTCGAGTTTGTGTTTTTCTTTCATTTGTAAATGGAGCAGGTTAATGCAGTAAGTGCAACATTTTGTATTTTGGGACATCAATCCAGGGACCTTCACAGTGAATGGCAGGGCTCTGGGGAGAGTTGGAGGGCAGAGGGATCTAGGAGTACAGGTATGTTGAAGAAAGAACTGCAGATGCTGGAAAAATCGATGTGTGAAGTTGCAGGAGATGGGAGAAACTCAGCGGGTGAAACTCAGTCTGAAGAACTGAAGAACTGTCTCAACCCGAAACGTCGCCTATTCCTTCGCTCCATAGATGCTGCCTCACCTGCTGAGTTTCTCCAGCATTTTTGTCTACCTAGGAGTACAGGTAGATAGTTTCCTAAAAGTGGCAGCACAGGGTGGCAAAGAAGACTTGGCACATTGGCCTTCATCCGACAGCATTTTGATGATAAATTGTGAGATGTTATGATACAGTTGTACAAGCCATAAGTGAGGCTGCATTTGGAGTATTACAGTGTCCTCCATAATGTTTGGGACAAAGACCCATCATTTATTTATTTGCCTCTGTACTCCACAATTTGAGATTGGTAATAGAAAAAAAAAATCACATGTGGTTAAAGTGCACATTGTCAGATTTTAATGAAGGCCATTTTTATACATTTTGGTTTCACCATGTAGAATTTACAACAGTGTTTATACATAGTCCCCCCCATTTCAGGGCATCATAATGTTTGGGACACAGCAATGTCATGTAAATGAGAGTAGTCATGTTTAGAAGTCTGCGATTCATGGCTGCTTGAAGTCTGCGATTCATGGACTTCACCAGTTGCTGGGTGTCTTATCTGGTGATGCTCTGCCAGGCCTGTATTGCAGCCATCTTTAGCTTATGCTTGTTTTGTGGGCTAGTCCCCTTCAGTTTTCTCTTCAGCATATAAAAGGCATGCTCAATTGGGTTCAGATCGGGTGATTGACTTGGCCACTCAAGAATTGACCATTTTATAGCTTTGAAAAACTCCTTTGTTGCTTTAACTATGTTTGGGATCATTGTCTTGCTGTAGAATGAACTGCCGGCCAATGAGTTTTGAGGCATTTATTTGAACTTGAGCAGATAGGATGTGTCTATACACTTCAGAATTCATTATGCTACTACCATCAGCAATTGTATCATCAATGAAGATAAATGAGCCAGTACCTTCAGCAGCCATACATGCCCAGGCCATAACACCCCCACCACTGTGTTTCACAGATGAGTTGGTATGCTTTGGATCTTGGGCAGTCCCTTCTCTTCTCCATACTTTGCTCTTGCCATCACTCCAATATAAGTTAATCTTCATCTCATTGTTCCACAAAACCTTTTTTCCAGAACTGTGGTTGCTCTTTTAAGTACTTCTTGACAAACTGTAACCTGGCCTTCCTATTTTGACAGCTAGCCAGTGGGTTACATTTTGCAGTGTAGCTTCTGTATTTCTGTTGATGAAGTCTTCTGCGGACAGTGGTCATTGACAAATCCACACCTGAAGAGCGTTGCTGATCTGTCAAACAGGTGTTTGGGGATTTTTCTTTATTATAGACTAATTCTTCTGTCACCAGCTGTGGAGGTCTTCCTTGGCCTGCCAGTCCATTTGCGATTAGTAAGCTCATCAGTGCTCTCTTTCTTCTTAATGATATCTTCAGTTTTGTACACTCTGCTATTGATAGGATATTATTAAGCTGTAAAGGGTTCAGAGAAGATTTATGAGGATACACAAAAATGATGGAGAAACTCAACGGGTGCAGCAGCATCTATGGAGCGAAGGATATAGGCAACGTTTCGGGCCAAAACGCTTCTTCAGATTTATGAGGATGTTGCCAGGGCTTTCCTAAGCTATGGGCAGTGATTTGGCAGGCTAAGACTTTATTCCAAGAAGACAGGAGGCTGAAGAGTGATCCTACAGAGGTGCATAAAACCATCTGAATAGGTAGGATGAGTGTACAGAGTCTTCCACCCGAGACCGATGTCAGAAGACCCTTCAGAGGGGTGAACCCTCGGAAAGCGCCTGGACCTGATGGTATACCCGGTCGTGTTTTCAAAACCTGTGCAGACCAACTGGTAGGAGTTTTTACGGACATTTTCAACCTCTCACGTCTGAGGTTCCCACCTGCTTTAAAAATAATACCGGTGCCCAAGAAGAGCAAGGTGACCTGCTTCAACGACTATCGACCAGTGGCACTAACGTCTGTGGTGATGAAGTGCTTTAAGAGGTTGATTTCTGCACATGTCAACGCCTACCTCGATAAGAAACTCGACCCACTGCAGTTCGCTTACCGCCACAACAGGTCAAAGGTGGATGCGATTTCACTGGCTCTCCACTCCGCTCTGGACCACTTGGACAACAAAAACCCGTATGTCTGGCTGTTGTTCATTGACTACAGCTCGGCATTTAATACCATCATCCCTCCAAGCTAGTTATCAAGCTCATGGATATGGGTCTCTGCACATCCCTCTGCAATTGGATCCTCGACTTCCTCATCCATAGACCACAGTCTCTCCATATTGGTGGAAACGTGTCATCCTCGATAACAAACAGCACGGGAGCACCTCAAGGCTGCGTGCTCAGTCCCCTGCTTTACTCACTCTATACTCATGACTGTGTAGCCGGACTTAGTGCAAACTCCATTATCAAGTTCACCGACTACACCACTGTTGTGGGACGAATCACTGATGGTGTTGAGTCAGAGTATAGAAGTGAGATTGACCGATTGACCAATTAGTGCCAGCACAACAATCTGGCTCTCAACACCATCAAAACCAAGGAACTGATTGTGGACTTTGGAAGGGGTAGGATAGGGTTGTAATTCTGTTTATATCAACAGGACAATGGTAGAAAGGGTCAAAAACTTCAAATTCCTGGGTGTGCATATTTCCAAAGATTTTTCCTGGTCCCAGCACACTGATGCAATTATAAGGAAGGTACATCAGCGCCTTCCTGAGAAGACTACGGAGAGTCGGTATGTCAAGGAGGACTCCCTTGAACTTCTCCAGGTGCACAGTATAGAGCATGCTGACTGGTTGCATCATGGCTTGGTTCGGCAACTTGAACATCCAGGAGCGGAACAAATACAGAAAGTTGTGACCACTGTCCAGTCCATCATCGGCTAACCGCCCCACCATCGAAGGGATCTATCGCAGTCACTGTCTCAAAAAGGCTGCCAATATCATCAAAGACCCACACCATCCTGGATACACACTCATCTCTCTGTTGCCATTGGAAAGAAATCAGAGGAGCTTGAAATCTGGAACATCCAGGTTCAGTAACAGCTTCTGGAACATGGCCAGAGGCCAATTAACCTATAAACCCATGTCTTTGGGATGTAGGAGAAAACTGCATTGTCCAGAGAAAACCCATGGGGACACAGGGAGCATGCGCAAGCTCCACACAACCAGCATCTGAGGTCGGGATCAAACCTGGCTCTCTGGCGCTGTGAGGCAGTGGCTCTGCCAGGTGTGCCATTATGCGGGCCACTATGTCTAATTGTCTTAAAATGGAAAAATCATTACAAGCGTTTCATATAATTGTTAAAGTCAAATTGGACACCCATCTTTCAGCCTTACTGGGTCTGTGTTTATTGATGATTTTGTCCCTTTTGGGGCATTGGTTTTTTTTTAATGGGTTATACTAACATCAATTTTAATTTAATGTATTGCATTTTACAATGACCTTTTCTCATTGCGTGCATATTGAGCTCTGCACAGGCTTAGAATTAAAAAAAAAATTTAAACATTGGCAAAGATTAAAATAAATTTCAATGACCAAAGTTAAAATTATATTTGCGAAAGATTGCAGCATTTTCCTGCTCTTTCCATTAAAACTTGCATCAGGCACACAGCATGGTCTAGATATGGAGCATAGCTTTCTTTACTATACCTAAAAAAGGCCCCAACCCAAAGCACAGAGAATATGATGTATTGCATTTCCACAATTGTTTGTGGTGTGGAGAACACATTCAATGTTTGCTGCCAGTTTTGAAATTTACTGCCCATTTTGAATGTGGATAAGAGGGCTTCAGATTACAGTGCAAACCGTTAGCAAGAGAGGGGACATTCGGTGTGAGTGTGCCTGTACTCTGGTATTCGAGTTGAAAAAACATTGTGGTAGAGCACAATGTTTTGCCTTTAATATTGCTCCATATATTAACCATTCAGTGTGTGGCTTAAATGTAAGCTGTTCAAGCAAAGGTGGACATTTGTTACTTAATATAGGCTTGGGTTGTTATACACGAGTACAGAAGAAATTGTGTTTTTTTTAAAGAATTAGACTAAATATACCCTGTCTGGATAGCGCGTTTAAAAAAAAATTACGCACAATTTGTCGGGGTTCCTCTCGGAATAAAACACAACCTCGCGTCTTGACATACATTTCCTGTGCCTTTGCAAGTAAAACTGCTCACAGCATTTCACTGAAATATAACAGATAACAGTCATCATTCTGAACAAATACTATCTGGATTCTATGACTAAGCAATGCCCTTTTTAAAATAGATCATCCCCTTTAAAGGGATGGTTTTATTAACTGCTTTAACAATTCTGTATTCGCATATAGTGCATTCAAAAAGTATTCAGACCCCTTCACCTTCCACATTTTGTTACGTAACAGCCTTATTCTAAAATGGATTAAATTCATTTTTTTAAATCATCAATCTACACATAATACCCCATAATAAAAAAAGTGAAAGCAGGTGTTTAGAAATTTTTTTAAAAATCATAACAATCATTTACACACAATGCACCCCATAATCCGAAAATACACTTGTCGGAAAGCAGGTGATTTTTAGCGTAAATGTTTGCAAAGTAGTCCCCTACCTAAAAATAAATAACTGAAATATCCAAACATTTACGGACAAGCTAATACTTAGTACTATACCAGCGGGGAGCGAGCAATGCTTACCGGGTTTCCGGAGGCAGCAATTCCAACAGCGGAGTTCACGTCTTCGTCCCGGCCGCGGGCGGCGCCGGTTATGACACTACCAAGCTGCGCGGCACACCTGTGTGTCGGCGGCCACAGGTCCGGAATTTATCCCATTCTTCCCAGTGCTGCGACTGCAGATCGACTCTCAAGCTCCGTCGCGCTGGATTTGGATGGGGAGCCATCGAGTTGCACAGCTATTTTCAGGCCCCACCGGCCTCCAGCTTACTGCACAGCGACCCGGTAAGGCATTGACCGTCCCCGGGCTCCAGGTAGGGGACTAAGGGCCCCTTCACATAAAAGCCCTCCAAACTAACTGACTAACATTTAAGCAATCACAGAGACGTTGTCAGGGAGGAGGCAGCCGCTACAGTAGTACAAGACCCACTCCTGCGCAGACGACATCTGGAAAAAATGGCCGGTTTTCGGAGCTTTTCGGTTTCTGGAACACCGGATAAAAGGTTGTGCACCTGTACTATGTTGAGGCACCTTTGGCAGCAATTACAGCTTCACGTCTTCTTGGGTATGACACTATAAGCTCGGCACACCTGTATTTGGGTAATTTATCCCATTCTTCTCTGCAGATCCTCTCAAGCTCCGTCAGGTTGGATGGGGAGCATCTGGGCTCTGGCTGCGCCACTCAAGGACATATCACAAAGCCACTCCTACATTGTCTTGGCTGTGTGCTTAGGGTCGTTGTCCTGTTGGAAGGAGAACCACTGCCCCAGTCTGAGGTCCAGAATGCTCTGGAGCAGGTTTTCATCAAGAATCCCTTTGCACTTTGCTCCGTTCATCTTTCCCTCGATCCTGACTAGTCTCCCAGTTCCTGCCGCTGACAAAATCCCCACAGCATGATACTACCACCACCATGCTTCACCGTAGGTATGGTATTGGCCAGGTGATGAGCGGTGCCTAGTTTTCTCCAGACGTGACGCTAGGCAATTCAGGCCAAAGAGTTCAATCTTGGTTTCATCAGACCAGAGAATCCTGGTTCTCATGCCTTTTGGCAAACTCCAAGCAGGCTGTCGTGTGCCTTTTACTGAGGAGTGGCTTCCGTCTGGCCACTCTCCCATAAAGGCCTGATTGGTGGAGTGCTGCAGATATAATTGCCCTTCAAGAAAGTTTCTCCCATCTCCACAGAGGAACCATGGAGCTCTGTCAGAGTGACCATCGGGTTCTTGGTCACCTCCCTAACCAAGTCCCTTCTCCCCTGATTGCTCAGTTTGGCCGGGCGGACAGCTCTATGAAGAGTCCTGGTGGTTCCAAAGTTCTTCCATTTAAGATTGACGGAGGCCACTGTGCTCTTCGGGACCTGCAATGCTGCAGAAATTGTTTTATACCCTTCCCCAGATCTGTGTCTCGACACAATCCTGTCTCAGAGGTCTACGGACAATTCCTTCATCTTCATGGCTTGGTTTTTGCTCTGACAAGCACTGTCAACTGTGGGACCTTATATAGAAAGGTGCGTGCCTTTCCAAATCATGTCCAATCAATTTAATTTACCACTGGTGGACTCCAATCAAGTTATAGAAACATCTCAAGGATAATCAATGGAAACAGGATGAACCTAAGCTCAATTTTGAGTGTCATAGCAAAGGGTCTGAATACTTATGTAAATGTTATTTCAGTTATTTTATTTTAATTTCTAAACACCTGTTTTCGCTTCTTCATTCTGGGGTATTGTGTGTAGATAAAAAAAAAGTGAATTTAATCCATTTAAAAATAAGACTGTAACGTAACAAAATGTGGAAAAAGTTAAGGGGTCTGAATACTTTCTGAACGCACTGTATATGTTCTCGCACTGAGTTGTAGTTCCATGGGCATTAGCCGAGATTTGATGCACTGTAAATCCATTCCTACTGTAAACAATGCAGGCAGTGAGTGGCTGCAGGTTATTCAACTGTGGATGAAGTTTCATTAACCAAGCTGAATTGTGTCTTTATCAAATGTAAACAGGGGTGCACTTTGCTGCCAGTAGTGATCAGGAGAGGAAACTTACAGCTAACCTACATGGTGTAGCTAATCTGGTAAAATGAGAAAATGACACAGCCTGGCAGAGAGAAGATGGCTTTTATTACCTTGTGGTTCAGTATTAAATTGCACAATTCACCATTGAAATGGCAAATAACTTATTTTTTTAATGATGGTCTAATTAATGGTGCTGTGGCAGCATCTTGGATTACATCATGCTGAACTCTATCCTGACTTACCAACTTTGTTTAAAGACGGTAACATTTACAGGGTGCCATTGCCTCCGAATATATTGAAAAGTTACATTTTCACATTTAACTCATCACTGGTTCATGTTAGTTTATATATGTTATTTTTTTTAATAGATAAAATTAAAGTTGTTCCACCAGAAATTGTTATATAATGAAACTCTGTTTCTGTGGAAACAAACATAGTTATAGCGAAACTTATACCAGTAAAATCTCAAGGAAAAATAAGTTGATGTACCATAAACAACTACAATAGTGCATTTGTACATGATTAAATTGAATCCAACAGCAGATGGTAGTTACATAATGAGTTATGGATGGCAGATGAAAATAAATCCCGTTTATAAGAAAAAAATAATAAAATTAGTGTTTTCTTTTATGTTTGATCTAAATCCAGGCCAAGGCAAGGTTATTTACACCATCATGGAGTGATAGCACTACCACATATAATGCATTCTAGACTGGAAAATTAATGGGGGGTTAAATTTGGCCATGAAACTTTAGGACAATATTTTTAGCGTGTGTTAAAGTTATTAATAAGGAAGCATCTTTTTTACCTTTATTTCCTTTATTGTTTGGCACATGTGAACCAGAAGTTGATAAAAATCTTAAACAATTTACAAATTACAAATAATTCTTCCTTGGAAAATATTGCTGTTTGTCCTGGTCAGTCCTTTAGATAGAACCAATTGCTAAGCATACCAGGTATGCAGATGAAATCTCATAATCACGGTCAATGTGAGATACAGTCTTTATTCATATTTCAAAATAAAAAAAGACGATTTCTTCCACATATTGAGAGAAGGTGCATCACACCAAACAACATTTGTCTAAAAAAACACAGATTATTCTTCAGCTCATTAAAGAGCTCGGGTGAAAAAAACGAATAGAGTGTATGACAACAAAGTTCATCAGCCACTGATTTCTGTCCCGATGTTTGCCTAGACGGACAAGTCATCGCCCTAGTTTATTACCGTGGGAATGTGACTATACCCCAGTTTGAGAGTGACTGGTAGAAAAGCATCATTTAGCTTCTGCACTTGTCATCTCTTACTAATTCTTTACAATGCAGACTGGTGACTTCTTAACATGTCATATTTATTTTGTTTTGTCACCACTATAGGAACAGTGAAACCTCTAGATGATAAAGGAGTGTTGCCTTTTTTGCTAACCTTCCGATTGATGCATGTTGCAATCCTACAATAATGTCGGGATTTCCCACAAATCATAGCTAATCTACAACAAATCCCTCCAGGAGGTAAAGAAAGTCTGATTGGGTTCTGCAGATCAAAGATGATTCTTTCCTTCAAAGTATGCCTATTGGTTTTACTGCAGAAGAGTTCAAGTTCAAGTGAGTTTATTGTCACGTGTCCCTGTATAGGACAATGAAATTCTTGCTTTGCTTAAGCACACAGAAAATAGTAGGCATTTACTACAAAACAGATATATGTGTCCATATACCATGATATAAACATATTCACACATGAATAAATAAACTGATAAAGTGCAAATAGCAGAAAGTGGTTATTAATAATCAGAGTTTTGTCCGAGCCAGGTTTAATAGCCTGATGGCTGTGGGGAAGTAGCTATTCTTGAACCTGGTTGTTGCAGTCTTCAGGCTCCTGTACCTTCTACCTGTAGAGATGGACAAAGTTTAGGAAATCATGATATGGAAGTGGGTAGAGATAAAACAATAATAAAGACACAGCATTTGTGGAAGTGGGGTAAGGCTTTGTAACAGTACAGGACAGGAATCATAATCATATCTAAATACAGACGGGAAAAAATCTGATGAGCAAAGGAAACAAAGCTAATGTGTTTGTAGATGGACATAAAGTGCTGGTGTAACTGAGCAGGTCAGGCAGCATCTCTGGAGAAAAAGGATAGATTACTTTTCAGATTGGGACCTTTCTTCAGACTGAAAGTAAGGCCTGGGTGGGGAAGAAGAACTGGGGGCGAGAAAAGACTAGGACAAATCAGGGCTGGCAACAGAAGAAGAAGGGTTTTGGCCTGAAACATTGCCCATCTCCTTCGCTTCATAGATGCTGCTGCACCCACTGAGTTTCTCCAGCATCTGTAGTTCCTTCTTAAACACTCGGGATTAGTGTGTTTTTTGGGATAGTTTCTCAGAGCAGGCTGTACTGGGTCTGGTATGGTGCAATGAGATAGTATGAAATAATATCGTGCTGAAAACATCCCCAGGTAACAGCCACCACAATATGACTGAATATTGAGTTCAGTTTAAGGAAAAGAATAATAATATTTTGCATTTAAATGAGGCAAATTATGAAGGTGTGGAAACAGGGCTGGCAAATTAGGTTATGGGGTGGTGCAGCGGTAGAGTTGCTTCCTTACAGCACCAGAGACCCAGGTTCAATCCTGACTACAGGTGCTGTCTGTATTGTGTTTGTACATTCTCGCTGTGACCATCTGGGTTTTCTCTGGGTGTTCTGGTTTCCTCCCACACACCAAAGACATACAGGTTTGTAAGTTAATTGACTTTTGTAAGTTGTAAAATAGTCCCTAGTGTTCAGGATGTTGTTAGTGTAACGGGGTGATCACAGGTTGACATGGTCTCGGTGAGCCGAAGGGCCAGTTTCGATGCTGTACCTCTAAAGTCTAAAGATTGGTCAATGAAGATGTAGTAGCAGACATTTAAGGGGGTCTTTTAAAATGCAGATGTGCTTTGGATAAAATAAAACCAGAGGATGTCCAAAGATTTCCACAAGGAGTTTCATGAGCTGTAGCATCAAAAGTTAATATGAAAAATAAAAGATCATGGTGTATGAAGACATATATTGGCTTGGAAAGAAAATTGGCTGATTAATGGGAAACAGAACTGCTGTTAGGCCCTTTTATTGGGGCGGCTCTGGCCAGCAGCGGCCTCTGCAGTCTGTCCGCGTTTTTATTATTTTCTGTCTGTGTTTTAAAAGTATCATGGTTTATGTTGGGAAGACATATGTGGGGTGGTGGAAAGGGGGTGGGCTGATTAATGGGACTTTTTAAATCAGAACTGCTGGTTACCCGACCTTTTTATTGTTGGTTTAAAATTTAACGAGGAGGCCCTCCAACAGGAAGAAGCCGGGGACTCTGGTGCTACAGGAACCGTCGCCGTCTATAGGGGCTGGCCAGTCCGGAGCGGTGGAGGAGCGCTGCTGCTGCTGCTGCTGCTGCTGCCGAGCTGCTGAGTCGGAGGCTGCTGCTGCTGCGGGTCTGCGGACGACAGCGCCGGGAGCCCGCGGATCCCTGGAGAGATTTTTCGGGGCTCCGGGGGCTCCTGCAACGGCGAATTCTCCGCCCGGTTGCGGGGTACTGGGCACCACTGTTACGGACTCTGCGGGCGACAAACATCAAGATGTGACCTCAAGCTGGCTTCAATACAGAGAAGATTTACGGGGGCTTTGACTTTGACTCTGACCGGGAGGGGGAGAGTGCAGTGGAGAGATAAGTTTTTTTTTGGCCTTCCATCACAGCTATGTGATGGATGTTTATGTAAAATGTAATTATGTTGTGTCTGGGTCTATTTGTGTGTAATGTATGGCTGCAGAAACGGCATTTCGTTTGGACCTCTAGGGGTCCAAATGACAATTAAATTGACTCTTGACTCTTGACTCTTGAACTTGGTCCAGCCCCAAATTTTACAAAAGTGTTGATGTTGCCAGGAATCGAGGGTCTGAGCTATAGGGAAAGGGTTCAGTAGGCTGGAACTATTCCTTAGAGTATTGTGTTGGGTACTGGGCACCATGTTGCAGAAAACTGTTGTCAAGCTGGAAACGATACAGAGAAGATTTACAAGAATGTTGCCAAGACTACAGGGTCTGAGCTATAGGGAGAGGTTGAGTAGGCTGGGACTCTATTCCTTGGAGCACAGGAGGATGATGGGGTGATCTAATAGAGATGTATAAAATCATGAGGGAAATAGATCAGGTAGTTGCCCAGAGTAGGGAAGTCGTGAACCAGAGGATACAGGTTTAAAGTGAAGGGGGAAATATTTAACAGGAATCTGCCGGGTAACCTTTTCACGTAAAGGGTGAAGGGTATATGGAACGAGCTTCCTGAGTAGGTAATTGAGGCAGGGATGATTACAATGTTTCAAAAACAATTAGCCAGTTGCATGGTTAGGCCAGGTTTAGAAGGATATGGGCAAAATGCAGGCAAGCGGGACTTAGACATAGACATAGAAAATAGTTGCAAGAGTAGGCCATTCGGCCCTTCGAGCCAGCACCACCATTCAATATGATCATGGATGAGACTTCCAAAATCAGTACCCCGTTCTGGCTTTTCCCCCATATCCCTTGATTCCCTTAGCCCTAAGAGCTAAATCTAACTCTCTGTTGAAAACATCCAGTGAATTGGCCTCCACTGCCCTCTATAGCAGAGAATTCCACAGATTCACAAATCTTTGGGTGAAAATGTTTTTCCTCATCTCAGTCCTAAATGGTCTACCCTTTATTCTTAAACTGTGACCCCCTGGTCTGGACTCTCCCCAACATCGGGAACATTTTTCCTGCATCTAGCCTGTCCAATCCTTGAAGAATTTTATATGCTTCTATAAGATCCTCTCTCATCCTTCAAAATTCCAGTGAATACAAGCCCAATCAACCCATTCTTTCATCATACAGCAGTCCCGCCATCCCTGGTGAATTAACCTGGTGAATCGAGGCTGCATTCTCCCAATAGCAATAATGTCCTTCCTCAAATTAGGAGACCAAAATTGCACACAATAATCCAAGTACGGTCTTGCAAGGGCCCCTGTGCAACTGCAGTAGGGCCTCCTTGCTCCTAAACAAATCGTCTCGCAATGAAGGCCAACATGCCATTGACTTTCTTCACTGCCTGCTGTACCTGCCTGCTTACTTTCAGTGACTGATGAACAAGCACACCCAGGTCTTGTTGCATCTCCTTTCTCCTAATATGACACCATTCAGATAATCATCTGCTTTCCTGTTCTTACCTGTGGATACCTCACATTTATTCACATTACAATGCATCTGCCATGCTTCTGCTCACTGACCCAACCTATCCAAGTCACCCTGCAGCCTCATAACATCCTCCTCGCAGCTCACACTGCCACCCAGCTTTGTGTCATATGCAAACGGTTTATTATTGTGACATTTATCGAGGTACTGTGAAAAGTGTTGCATGCTCTCCAAAACAGATAAGATCAAGTCAAATTCAAGTACAATAGGGAGAGCAAAGGGGAAGACACAGAGTGCATAATATAGTTCTCAGCATCATAGCACATCAGTTCCATAAACGAAGTCCCATGTCCTCAATGGAGTACAAGTGAATTGGACAGTACCCTGGCATATGGAAGGACCATTCGGAAGTCTGATAACCAAGATGAAAAACTCTTCTTGAGTCTGGTGATGCACACTTTCAAGCTTCTGGCTGATGGGAGCAGTGTGAAGACGGAATGACAGGGGTGGGACAAATATTTGATTATGCTGGCTGCTTCTCTGAGCTGGTGTAGGAATCAATGATGGGTAATCTGGTCTGTGTGAAGGATTGGGCAGCATCTACCACCCACTGCAATGTCTTGCTGTCTTGGGCAGAGCTGTTCCAAACCAAGCTGTGATGGAACCTGACAGAATGGTTTCTAATAATAATAATAATAATAATATCTTTTATTGTCATTGCACATAAGTGCAATGAGATTTGGTATGCAGCTCCCATCCGACATCATAGCTTAAACAACTAATAAAATTCAGATTTAGATACCCCGAGAACATGGTTTGTAAAAAGAACATTACAACAGTAAAATAGTCAAAACAGTTCAAACAGACTAAAGTGCAGATGTGTCTGTGTGACGTGACCATCTGAGGGAGACAGTCCGTGGGGGTGGGGGGCACTCAGCAGGGCCGGTTCAGAGCAGCTATAGCGTAGAAGGCCTTGTAGCATCTGCCGGAGGGAAGCAGTACGAACAGTCCGTTACAAGGGTGTGAGGAGTCTTTATCGATGCTGACTGCCTTCCTGAGGCACCGTGTGTGGTAGCGGTGTCCCAATAATCTTCTGCGCTCTGTGGACGACTCGCTGAAGAGCTCTCCTCTCCGCCTCCGTGCAGCTGAGACACCACACAGAGATGCCATATGCTAATATGCTCTCTGTGGTGCAGCAGTAGAACGTTGTCAGCAGCTGTTGGGGCAGACCAGTCTTTTTTAATGTTCTCAGGAAGAACAGTCGTTGCTGTGCCTTCCTGACCAGCAGTGTTAGTGTACCATGTGAGGTCCTCTGAGATGAGAAACTTAAAGCTGGACACTCTCTCCACACTGTCCCCGTAGATGGAGATTGGGGTGTATTCTCCATTATGTGACCTCCTGAAGTCAATAATCAGCTCCTTGGTCTTGGAGGTGTTTAGTGACAAGTTGTTACGTGAGCACCAGTCCGCCAGGTTCTGCACCTCCGCTCTGTATTTTGTTTCATCATGGTGCATCTGTAGAAATTTGTGAGAGTCTTTGGAGACATGCCAAATTTCCTCTGTTTTTTCACGTAGTGGAGGCATTGGCATGCTTTAATGCAGCATCAATATTACCAATGATCTAACGATGATATGTCATTGGTAATATTAATGCCAAGAACCTGAAGCTCTCGGCTTTCCACTTTGGCATTTGTGATACTGATTGTTGCATGCTTCCTGAAATCAATAACTAGCTCTTTCCCTTTGCTGACATTGACGGAGAGGTTACTGAAATAACACCATGTCTCCATCTCCTTCCCTGATAAGTCTCGTCATGTCATCGTTTGTGATTTGGCCCACCAAGTGAGAGCTTAGATCGGCCGGAGGTGATATGGAAACTGCTGTCAAGATAGCTGGGGTGAACTCCGGTGGCAGGGAGCAGCGACGATGCTTCCCTGTAAGATATTCCAGTTCTGGGGTGCAGATGATATGAGGCATACCAGGCATTGCTGACCACAGCTTTATCAATTTTGAGACTAAATTTCAGTCACACTTAGTTCAGCAATGCAGCATGGAAACGGCCCTTTCATCCCACCAAGTCCATGCAGACCATCATCAATCACCCGTTCACACTTGTTCTGTGTTGTTCCCATTTTCTCTGCCACTCCCTCCACACTATGAGCAATTTAGCTGCGAATGTACCCACAAGTCTGCACTTCTCTGGGATGTGAGAGGAAACTGGAGCACCTGAACGGAAGCCACACGGTCCCAGGGAAAAGTTCCGAAATTAATTATTTAGAGAAAAACGTTGAAGGCTTAAAGTGTAAAAAAAACTATTGGATACAAATGAGCAACAGATTTTTTTGTTTTATTGTCAAGTTCAGTGAAGTGGTTGATTAAATTAGAAAATAAAGTGGGAATAGAGGCAAAATTCACTTGGCTTCCCATCATTGCAGTAATTCAGAGTGGCACAGAGATGGGTTATAACATTCTACCGCTAATTTTCTCACCAGTTTGCTGAAACTACATGGATCCTTTCTCAGAGTGTGGATTCAGTAAATTTATTTTAATATGTTTATTTCTGCAAGAGCAATTCTAACTACCAGTTTGTTCAGATGTTGCCTTTCATTGTGAAGGGCACATTGACATGACTGCAACCAGCTTGTGATTACTGTCTGAATGTAACAGCTGCTGTCCACAGTTCCAACAGAGATCAACCACCACCTCCTTGCAAAGTTTTTAAACACATTTGGAAAATGTGAAACAGATGCCTCTTGTTTAGACATCAGAGTGGTTAGTTGACTGTTCAAGTTTGCTTGGAGTCCAGCCACCTCTTTGCAATCTGCATATGTGCTTGAAGCTATGTTGTGTTGAAATATCAATGACCCGCAGTGAATAATAATGAATATTGTATTACAAGATGTGCTCTTGGGTCAGTTGTATCTTGAGGATAAGCGCCACCTGTCATATGACATAAGAACAAATGTACTCTGTTAACCATTACCAAGTGGAAAATATCAGTCGTTTTATTCCTTGTGTTTTGTTTCTGCTATGCTATCATTACTGACAAAACATAAAGATCACTTGACTCTTACAGATTTCTTCCTATTATTTTTACTTTTTCAGTTTTCTCTTTATAGTTTCCTTGCCTATCCTTGATAATTTCTGGGATATAGGTTCTCAAATGGCCACTATGCTCAGGTACATTGTCCAAATGTCTGTATTCTTGATATGGTAGTGTAAACCGTGAGTATTCAGACTAAATAGTGTAAATGACAATTGTGTCACAATTCCGGATCTTGACTCCACTGATGTATTTGTTTTTTCCAGTGGTCATAATCCTGGATCATTTTCTTCTCCCTTCCCTGATCCTGAAGTCAATTCTAATACCCGAATTATGGCTCGCAGTCGGATTACCTGAATCTGCTCAGACATGGATCAAAGATAGAATACACCCCATTATATATTTGCCAAGATGAATTCAAATTACTTACTGACTCATCACTGATAGTAAAGCTCTTTTTACCAGGACTTTGTAACATTGCTGTTTTATAGTTACTCGGGTTTATTACACAAATAAATGTAGTAATGGGTTTATTACACAAACAAATTTGAATCTAGTTGCGTAGGAAGGAACTACAGATGCTGGTTTATACCGTAGATAGACACAAAATGCTCGAGTAACTCAGCGGGTCAGGCAGCATCTACAGAGAAAAGGAACAGGTGGCGTTTCGGGTCGAAACCCTTCTTCAGACCCATACACTCAAGCTACCATGGACGTTTGCTGTTCTATCAATTCTATTGTATTTATGTAACATACATATTAATAGTATGAGGAAACCAAATCTACTTATTATGATATCAGTAGTATTCACAAGATTGTTTACACGTCTTTTATGACATGTTGCTATTCGCTGCATGGAGTCTGGTCCACCTGGAAGATGCTGCAGGGTGATCCCTTTTAAATTAAGATCTCGCCACCTGTTGTGGATCATTCATGCCCCAACCCTCCAATCCTGTCACCACTTTATCTCAGTCTGACCCAGTTACCACATCTCTGCCTTGCCTCTGTTTTTGTTGCACCTCAGATTACCCCTCCAGGTAACCCAGCCGATGTCTCCACCCAACCTGCCTTCTGAGTTCCCACCTCACCAATAAGGCCCAGATGTTGTTTCTTATACATTGGTATTTTAACAGCACACACACACACACACACACACACACACACACACACACACACACACACACACACACACACACACACACACACACACACACACACACACACACACACACACACACACACACACACACACACACACACACACACAAAACATGCCACTCCTGGCTGGAAATTGTTTTTGGTTAATATGTTCTGGTAGTATTTAATTAATTAGCAGCGTTGGAATATTCATATGAATCATTGATGACAACAATTTGAATTCATTTCACTTGTAAAGACTTTACAAATTATACAGATCTCACTTCACTGAATCATTAATTATTCACCGTAATTTAAGTTTCATTGTCAGGTTCAGTAACATGTGCATGTTGATAGGTAATTTGGCTGCTGGAAATTGTCTCTAATATGTAGATAAGCGGTAAAATCTGGGAGAATTCAATGGGAATGTGGAGAAAATAAAATGGGATTAGTCTAGGATTATTGTAAATGGGTGCGTTGTGGCTGGCAGGGACTTTTGCTGTCGGCCTTGTTTCTCGGCTGTATAACTCAATAACTATCTCTCTACCAGGGTTAGGATATCAGACTCCATAAGTGGAGGAAAGGTTGGGAATTCACTGATTTTTATTGTTATATACTTTGTAGTTGCGAGTTAAAATGCAGGGGAATAGGGCACAAGATGCCAATATGCTTTTTCTCCTGCGGATGATTAGTTATAATGTTTAGTGAATATTACTTGGATACTGTTGGAGTCGGGGAACATGAGATTATGGCTACAAACCAGGGACCAGTCTCTGAATAGAAGCTTTGAACTAAAGAGAAACCTTTGCTCAGAAGATGGTGAAACATTGGAATTCTGTGGAAACAGGACTTCTGAATAAGAAGGAGATGATAGATTTCCAGATACAAAACATCAAGGAGCATGGAGAAAGAAAGTAGGAACATAATATTGGGGTACAAAACTAGCTATGATCATTTTGAAGGTTAAAGCAGGTTTAAAGAAATGTAGGCCTCAATTTCTGCGTCTATTTTTATTGCTTGATGTTTCCAAATTGACAATGCAACTTATTTCTGCAAATTCTATTCTATTGTTATTTGCAGTAAAATATTTCTGAGGATCTGTACATCTTTAAGACTGAACTGGAAAGAAGCAGTATGCAGGTTTTTTTTAAACTGTGCTAAGTATTTTAGTTTAATCATTGTGGTATTTTCTGCATTAGATAATTCGTAGAACTGATGAAGGGTTACCTGTAATTCCATTAAACTGAATGACCTAAATATATATTTTAACTTTTGTAATTGTTTCAACTACATAATATAGGTACCATTGAATGTGTCCTTTTGGCAAAAATATCTATCAGTTGTGATTCAGCTTCTAAACTACAGGATGAACAGATGGAACTAGGTCCTTTCTCTTTTCTTCCTCTTCTGTGTTCTTGAGAGGAAGTGATGGAAGAGGGTCTATTTTGATTGGTTGTCAAAGATCTATTTCATTTTATATTCTTGGGAAACAAACATCTATGCAACAACAGAAGTAAAGCCACAAAGAAAGGAAAATAAAAAAGATAGGTTTGGAAAAAGTATCTTTCTTCTCTATTCATTTATATGGTACTTTATTGTTTCATCTGCCTAGTTCCAGTGAAATTCTTTGTTTTGCATATAATCTAGTAAAAATCGTAGAAAAATGCAACAATTGAATAGTGTAATAGTAGACTTCAAGACAGTACACAGAATGGTCACATTTCTTACACCCACAAAGTTTCAATGTTTTTTAAGAGTGCAGCTTTATCTTGGCCTTAAAGGCCCATTGTCCTGGCGGCACCAATCCTCTCCACCCGCCGCCATCTTGTAAACAGACCTTTGTCCAACGGCCACTGCCGTCACAGACTCCTTCCATCTTCCTACCCAGTCTTCGAGGTGGAGCAGGAGTTGAGCCTAGGACAACTCCAGGTGGGCTTCCGGTTCTGCACTGTGCGAGCCTGACTTACCGTCAAGGTATGGTGGCTGCACGCCGCGAGGTTTGACCACTCAAGAATGAAGGAGGCTGCAGCAATGATGGAAATTGCTGGACCATCACAGGTACTGACCTCCTCACCAAAGATGGGATCTACAAGAAGCACTGCATTAAGAAGGAAGTAATATCAAACACCCTCACCGTCATGGTCTCTTCTCACTGCTAGCATCAGTAAGAAGGTACAGGAGCCTGAAAACCTGGAATGTACTGTTTGCACATAAATCGGGCATTTGTAACACAGGGAGGACCTGTATAACGTAAGGAATAAGGAGGGGAAAAAAAGTTCTATAATCTTGGGATAAATCAGGATGGTGTCTGTTAGAGTTATGCAACTTATTTTCAGATAACAAATGCAGATGTTAAAATTGCAGTGTCTGCCTTGTTTATTGTCTACCTTGATGGCAGTATAAAGACACTGCTGTTGTTAAGGCCTGTACTGAATAAATAATTGCTAACAGAGTGCTGCGCATTTGAAGTTTTGCATTGATGAAAGTTTTGGCACTGCTTCAGTTGGTGTGCAATACAAAAGAACCACAGTTTCATTTGACTTCCAGCCTCTCTAAAATGGCTGTGGCAGCAGGACGTGCTGCAATCAACCTTGTGCAAATTGCACAAGGTTTTCTTTCCCAGTCCCTATGGAGCTGTTGGTTTCAAAGGAACCTCTGAAAAAAGGTGGAGATGAGACGGCTGGAGAGAAAAACACTGAATGTATTAAAAATGGCAAATTCTATTTGATTCCAGTTCTACAGTATCACAATTGCAGCAGCTCCATTGAGAATGTCTTGGCCTTATGCCATTGACTTTAGACTTTATGGATGCAGCACAGAAACCAGGTCCTTTGGCCCACCGAGTCCTCGCTGAGCAACAATCACCCCCTACACTAGCACAAACCTGCACACAAGGGGCAATTTATAATTTTTACCAAAACCTATTAACCTACAAAGATACATCTTTGGAGTGTTGGAGGAAACCGGAGCACCTGGAGTGAACACACACGGTCACGGGGAGATCATACAAAATCCGTACAGACCGCACCCGTAGTTGGGATCGACCCTCGGTCTCTGGCGCTGTTAGTCAGCAACTGTACCGCTGTGATACTGTGCCGACTTCTGTACATCTATGAATGATAAAGGCGGGGATGATTGGAATCTGTGATGGGAATGACGGGTAATACAATATTTATAATATTTTCAATGTTTTATGATGTTACTTCATTTTTGACATGTGGATGATACTTTTAAGATACAATACTTTAGGTAATCTCCTTATCCAATAGCATGTAATTTTCAGCTCTGCACCACGGTCGATGGGCATCACAAATAGGCCAGTTGCAATACTTATCCGTGTATTCTAATGCAGTGCTTTGCTTTCATAAAAGATTATGATTAAATATTCATATTGGTCTATCCTCCTTGAGTATTATTATCCTCCTCACTTTCCCTAAATCTCCAAGCTCTGTGCTGTCTGCAAATGTTAAAATTATGTCCTGATTATGCAGAGAACATCCTGAAAAAATATTCTTTCATCAACAAGCTCTTTACGTCTAACTCGGTTTGATATCCATTGTACTTTTAATTGCCTTGGGCCTCAATTCTGTTACTGTCAATTTTATATATTTTTCAGTGACATTTGATTTAGCCTCCGATTATTGTCTTTAAATGTTTTCCCAGCACTGATACTCCACTGTGGATGGAGAGGTGATGCAGCAGCTGAAGACGCTGCCTCACAACATAGTCCCTCCAGTGCTCTATCTACAGACTTTACATGTTCTCTCTGTGACCACATGGCTTCTGCATGCTCCGCTTTCGTCCTATATCCCAAGGGCAGTGCTAAAGAATAATTAACTACTGTAAATTACCTCTTTTGTAGAGATTGGTGGGAACCACTGGGAACCTGCATGAACTAAATGGTCTCTTTTTTTGTCATTATATGTATACGATAGGTTAATTTATTAATTTCGGTGTCATGGATGCGTACAGCATGGAAACAGGCCCGTCAGCCCAAGTTCTTGCCAATTCACACTCATATTCCTGCATTTGGCCCACATCCCTCTGTATTTCTCCTGCACTCATCCTTCCAAATGTCTTTCAAAAGTCATAATTGTGTCAGTTTCTGTAGCTGCCTCTGCCATATATGAACTACCCTCTGAGAGAAAAAGTTGACCCTGAGTGCCCTCTTAAATCTCTCCTCTTTCTCCATAACCGTTGCCCTCCAATTTTAGAACCTTCTACCCTGGGAAAGAGACTGAATGTGTAATTTATCCATGCCCCTTATGATTTTATATTAATTTATTATTCTCCTTTTTGTGTGTCGGGGAGGAGAGGGGATAGTCCACCATTTTCATTCTTGCCTTCTTAGATATGCCGGAATTCATTCCCTCTGAATGCGATGACTTTTGCACTGGGAATTTTTCTAATCTTTTACATTTACCTATTTTGATTCCATCAATGCTTCTACTCCCTTCTCTTTTACCTTGAAATTTGCTTGAACGGTCACCTCGAAGAGCCATTTAAAAGTATGAAAAGCTTTGATGTAGAGTGAATGTTACTAAATTGGGACGAACATAAGGGAAACCTATGAGATAATAACCAAGAAATTCAAGTGAGTGGTAAGAATGTGGAAATTCTTTCCATGGGAATTGGTCAACATCGATACAGCGAGGAAACAGGCCCGCTGGGTCCGTGCCGACCAGCGATACTCGCATATTAACACTATCCTACACACACTAGGGACAATTTTCTCATTTACCATGCCAAATTACCTACAAACCTGTACATCTTTGGAGTGTGGGAGGAAACCGAAGATCTCTGAGTAAACCCACGTAGGTCACAGGGAGAACGTACAAACTCCGTACAGACAGCACCTGTAGTTTGGATTGAACCCGGGTCTCTGGCGCTGCAAGCGCTTTAAGGCAGCAAATCTACCGCTGTGTCACCGTGTCACCCTTTGAGTAGGGGACTAACGGTATGAGTGTAGACTGGTTAGACTGAATGGCCAGTGAATGTATTAATGTAGTAATTGCCTCTCTCTTCACATCGGGTGTTTCATTTGGTCATTCTATGCACCCTTTCTCCCACTTTTATGAATCAGTTGTCCCAATAGAGTCATGTATTATGATGGGAAATATTTGCTTAAGTTACAACAGCATTGGATCTTATAGTACATTCCCCTTTATTGTATTTGATAATCATGGACACTATGGAGGAATCTGCAAGTCTAGTCTCAAAAAAACAAAGAATTGAATTGAAAGTTGTAGTATGAAAATGGATCCTTTGGCCCACCAGGTCCATGCCAACCTATTGATCACCCCTTCACACAGCTTCAGTCACACTCAAGATCCCAGCATCAGTCATGATAAAGCAGGCCATCAGATTGGTTGCACATGCTAAATGCATGTCTTGTCAACAGAAGCACCCATCCACGCAATTGCAATCATTAACTAAGGATCCAGCTACACTTTCCGAACCTATGACTATTACAGCCTAAAAAGACAAGGATAATGGGGGACACAAAGTGCTGGAGTAACTTAGCATGTCAGGCAACATCTCCGGAGAATGAGGCTAGGTGATACTTTAGATCGGGACTTTTCTTCAGTTTCAATACAGCACAAGAACAGTTCAGACTGAAGAAAAGTCCTGGCACAAAAAGTAACCCCTCCAGGGCTGCTGCCTGACCCACAGAGTTACACGAGCATTTTGTCTTTTTGTAAACCAGCATCAACAGTTCCTTGTTTCAACAAGATAATAGTGGCACAGCAACTATGTCACCTGCAAGAACACTTTACATTCATGCATCCTGCCAACTTGGGATACTCCCTGCTTAATCAGGAGATCCAAGTCCTGGAACTCCTTACTGAATAGAGCTGTGAAAGTATCTTCACTACAAAAATTATGATATATTAAAAATTAACTCGCAACCAACTTTCAAATACAGTTGGAGATGTGCAGTAAATTTTGACTTTGCCAAGAATTAATATTACCATTGGGTAGCTCACTACCCAACGATATGCACCTCATATTCCAATTGGGTAGCTCACTACCCAACCATATGATTATTGAATTTTGCAACTAACTCCCACCCACCCCCCACTTTCTCCTCCACACCCTCCTTTTCTTCCCCTACGATCCCTCTCCTGTACTCCACCTGGACTACTTCTCCGCCCGCTCCTACTTTCCTCCCTCAGGCTTCACAATCCACAACTCTTCAAACCTGTTGCAAAGAGAAGACGTCTTAACTGGAAACGTCACCTATCGATGTTCTCCAGAGATGCTGGCTGACCCACTCAGTTACACCAGCATTTTGTATATTTTAACAAATCAACAAGGTGTCTATGTCTTCAATCATTCACTGCTCTTTATTGCTGCTCTTTCTTTCTCTGCACTGGAACATTTTCCAGCCTGTTCCCCGAGCTATCTTTTCTCTGAAGACCTCCTGTTTTCCATTAGCATCATTGAATTATGAATTTAATGGTAATTGGCACAGTGAGTTGCCACATGTCTCCAGCTGATGAACTAAATTCATTTTCAATTTCCCTTTCAATTTTCACAACCTGCACTGCTGTTCATTCCGGAAGTTTATTTGTACGTGTACGGGGTATTTGCTATGCTTGTAAAACCTGATTTTTACCGTTTAATTTTAAACAGCAGCAAAAGACTGCATTGCAGTTCCAAATATAAATAAATCAAGGATAGTTGGATGCCATGATAATAATGAATATAATGTGTAAGACAATCAGGGATCACCTAAAGATAAAGATCATAGAGATATTGTTCAGTCAAATTTAACTCATTAGCCCAAGCTGAAGGTGATCTTTGCAATTTTTCAAGGAACAGAAATTAAAAATGTAAAAATCACATCTTGCTGCCGGACCAGCTCAACAGAACTGCAAATGGCATTGGGGTCTTGAGGATGTTCCTCAAATTCTCATTAGAGGTATATACATTGGTGCGTACAAATGCATACTGCATCATTACAATTGGACTGAGGATACCCACTGAAAACTGGAGTAACTCAGTGGGTAGACAGCACCTCTGGGGGAAAAGTAATAGGTGATGTTTTGGGTTGAGACCCTTCTTCAAACTGGTTGAAAGAACAGCAGTCTGAAGACTTAAAATGTCACCTATTCCTTTTCTCCAGAGATGCTGTCTGACCTGCTGAGTTACTCCAGCATTTTGTGTCTATTTTCAGTTTAAACCAGCATCTACAGTTCCCTCTGACACATTGTGTCTGCTCCACTTCAAAATCTCCTCTAGGTATGCCTACTTTGAAGAGATTCTCCTCCTCTCTCTGATGAGTTCGGCAATATCCACTCTCACTGCACCCCCTCTGTGATTCCTCCTGCTTACCGACTCTCCGACCACATTTTAACCCTGACTCGCTACCACAGCTACCCCCAGTCTGAATAAGGCACTTGATCTGAAACATCACCTATTCCTAGTACCTATTAATTATTCCTTATATCAAAGATAGACACAAAGTGCTGGAGTAATTCCGCAGATCAGGCAGCATCTCTGGAGAAAAGGGATGGGTGATATTTTCGGTCGGGATCCTTCTTCAGACTCTGAAACTACCTGTAACAATGAAACTAGCTGATAGCTGTATAACTGTCTGACGTCAATGTAACCTGCTGACGATACGCTGCCTATATGTAACTCCACACCCACAGCAATGTTGTTGACTTTTAACTGTCTTTTGTAACACTCTGGAAAATTCAAGGGCAATTATGCTGTGTAGTAAATGCTGGTCTTGCCAACATTTGCTCATGGCAAATGAAACAAAAATACATTTAATATTTTTAGTGTTCAGATCATACAACTTCAATTTCGGTTTTGGCGTCCATTTTGTCCCCTCGCCTTTCTCAGCTATCACGTTTCATCTGAGCATTCAGCACAAGATCCATCGTGATAATGCAATCTGGACATGGTTATTGAAGGATTCTTGAATCATCTGTCATGTATTACCTTTCATGCAGAGTTCCTCCTTCATCTACATACCAAGGAAACATATGGTTTGGAAATTTGAATTCAGAGCCATGTAGACTGAATTGATTATTGTTTCCCCTTTTGCAAGGCTCTTTTTCAAGATGTTACAGTCATAGTGCTGCCATTATTTATTGTAAGATGTATACAATATCTGCTAGATTACCACCATATAGATATTTAACAGAAAGAACCTTATTATATAAACTGGCAAAAATAATTTGACTTCCAGAGCTACCTTGTGAAATTTTGCATTATCCTCTTCTGTTCAAACTGAACAGGTTCTGCCAACACTCGGTATTTGAAGTAGACGATGCCTTTGAATAATTTAGCCTCTCAATAACTGGTCAAAAAGCTTTCAAGCTTTGAATGCTAGTCTTGCAAAAATGCTTCTGTTCAAATAAATATGGAATAGGCAAATTGTACTGACATAAATATGGACACAATACTATCTTTCCACCGAATCTTCCAAACTTCCAAGTTTTAAATCAATCCTTTAAAGTAACAATGCTAAAAAATCTTTGCAGCAATTATTTATCTTTTTTTATTTCATAAGTTCCAGCATGTGAAGAATGTTATTTCCTGTAAAAGTTGAGTATCTATACATTTGAAATGTAATCTATTTTCAATAGTGTAAAATATAAATCAGGAGAACACTGAACTCCTTGCGTCAACTATTAAAATCACAATGTATTTTTGCAGCATAGTTGGGTTTGATAAAACAAAGATGATTCCCTCGGCTGTGATTCTATTGAATGGGCAGAGAGGTAAGAGGGACCAAATGACTCACTCCTTCTATAGTTTCTTGTGTTTTATATTTTATTCAAATGCAAGGAATACAAAAATCTTAATTTGAAAGACTAAAAGAAACTAAAACATTTTCCATTTTTAAACAGAGGCTCTGAATGTTTTATAATGTTTAAATATTTTCTCGCTCCACTTTACTTTTGTTGCATCTCCAAACATTTGCTGTTGAGGTTAATGCAATTTTGCGTCACAAGTAGTGAACCTAGGTGATTTAATCTATGTCATAGATAAACAGTGATTTTGAAATCCTCACTTACTAATCTTCTTGTTACAACTTTTACGGGCAGCAGGGTGGTGCAGCGGTAGAGTTGTTGCCTTACAGTGCCAGAGACCCGGGTTCGATCCTGACTACAGGTGCTGTCTGAATGGAGTTTGTACCGCCCCGTGACCTGTGTGGGTTTTATCCGAGATCTTCAATTTCCTCCCACACTCCAAAGACGTACAGGTGTGAGGGTTAATTGCCTTGGTATAAATGTAAATTGGGCCTAGTGTGTAGGATAGTGTTAATATGCTGGTCGTTGCGGACTCGACCGGTCTGTGCAAACTGGTGTGCCGTAGGGCCTGTTTCCGCGCTGTATCTCTATACTAAACTAAACTGGGATCTCATGTTTATATGCATTAATCAATCTAAAAACAAAATCCCTCTTTCACTCATATAATGCATCAATTCTTGAACTCATCGGGCTGAAGGGCCTATTTCCACTCAGTAACTCCAAAAACAAAGAAAACTCCCCCTTTCATTCTTTTTGTCATTGACCTACATAAAGGGGTAATTTACCATAGGTTAATTAATTACCTATGGTTACCATAGATTAATTAATCTGTCTGCATGTTTGTGGCATGTGAGAGGAAACTGGCACTGACAGAAGACTGGCACAGCGGTAAAGTTATTGCCTTATAGCGCCAGAGACCCAGGTGTGATCCTGACTATGGGTGCTGTCTATACCGAGTTTGTACGCTCTCCCTGTGACCGTGTGGGTTTACTTCAGTTTGCTCCCACGCTTCAAAGACATACGGGTTTGTAGGCTGACACAAAATGCTGGAGTAACTCAGCGGGACAGGCAGTATCTCCTGATAGAAGGAATGGGCGATTTCGTGTCGAGACTGTTATTCAGACAGAGAGTCAGAAAAGAGGGAGATACAGAGATAAGGAAGGGTAATGTTTGAAAATGAGATAAAGGGGGTGGAGCCTTACAGTCATAGAGTGATACAGTGTGGAATAAGGCCCATCAGCCCAACTCACCCACACCGGCCAAAAATATCTCAGTTACCCTTGTCCTACTTGCCTGCGTTTGGTCCATAACCCTCCAAACCTCTCCTATCCATGTATCTGCCCAATTGTTTCCTAAACAATGGGATAGGCCCAGCCTCAACTACCTCCTCTGGCAGCTTGTTCCATACACCCACCACACTTTGTGTGAAAAAGTTACCCCTCAGATTCCTATTAAATCTTTTCCCCTTCACCTTGAACCCATGTCTTCTGGTCCTTGATTCCCCTACTCTGGGTAAAAGACCTCTGTGCATCTACCCGATCTATTCCTCTCATGATTTTGTATACCTCTATAAGACTTCCCCTCATCCTCCTACGCTTCATGGAATAAAGACCCAGCCTACTCAACCTCTCCCAATAGCTCACACCCTCTAGTCCTGGCAACATCCTTGTAAATCTATGATCAAGGAAAATGTGGATTAGATCATTGTTAGCTAGGAGAAGTTAGCACCAAGGAAAGAGAGATAATATGTAATGTGGAGGGATGTGGAGAGAGAACGGGAATGCAAGGGTTACTTGAAGTTAGAAAAATCAATATTTATACCGCTGGGGTGTAAGCTGCCAAAGTGAAATATGAGTGCTGTTCCTCCATTTGCACTGGGCCTGACTTTGACAATGGAGGAGGCCCAGGGCATAAAGGTCAGTGTGCGAGTGGGAGAGGGAGTTAGAGTGTTTAGCAGTCGGGAGATCAGGTAGGTTTAGGCGGACTGGGTGGAGGCGTTAGGTGAAACGTTTGCCGAGCCTGCGCTTGGTCTCACCGATATACGTATCGGAGTCCACACCTGGACTAAGGGTACTCTGTTCCTGTTGCGACTGGGGCATGGGGGGGGCAAAAGCGGAGCTGTGGGATATCGAGGAGCCCCTTGTCTGGGCCTCATCCAAGAAGGAAGCCTCAAAGAATGAGGACATCTCAAATGTCCTGGTATGAAACACCTCATCTTGGGCGCAGATGTGGCGTAGACTGAGGAATTGGGAGTAGGGGGTTTACAGGAAGCAGGGTGGGAAGAAGTGTAGTCTAGATTGCTGTGGGAGTCAGTAGGTTTATAATAGTTGTCAGTCGATAGTCTATTTCCTGTGATGGAGACGGTGAGATCAAGAAATGGAAGGGAGATGTCGGAGATGGTCCAAGTGAATTTGAGTGCAGGATGGAAATTAGTAAAGTTAATGAAGTCTGTTCTGCTTGGGTGCAGGAGGTAACCCTGATGCGTTAATTAGCTTCTGTAAAGTCCCTAATGTATAGGTTTGTGCTAGTATACGGGGTGATCACTGCTTGGTGTGGACTCGGTGGGCCAAAGGGCCTGTTGCTACATTGTATCTCTGAATTCTAAAACGTCTAAAGAAATGTTTATGGTTATGGAGAGAGCATGCAAACTCTGTGCAGGCAACACTCGAGGTCGGGAATAAATCCAGGTCTTTGCAGATCTGAGGCAGTGGTGTAAACAATGGCACCATCATGCAGATGATTATTTTCATCAATACTTTATCCACATTTTAAAATTATAGGTCCACCACCAATTTTCTTACAAATTAAGAGAGTGCATTTTAACCCAGTATTTCCAGTATTTCACAGGGATACAATATGGAGAACTGTGGAACTGGTTAAATGACGAGGGTGGAGAGAGGGTAGAGGGAAGGGCAGTGTTAGTGGAAGCTACTTAAAATGAAAGAATTCAAATTCGTACTCCTGGGTTGTAAACTACCCAAGCTTTCAATGAATTTTTGAGAATAAGAGAATTGAGAACTGTGGGTTTAGTGCAGGAAGATGACTCTTGAGTTGAAACTTCATCTGTAATATTACTGAATAGTGGAGCAGGCAGGAGGTGGGCTGCTGGAGGTGGCGGCAGCCAATGGTCTTGTCCTAGTTCTATTTCTTCGGAGTCTTAGAAATAGGAAAGAAGTTGCAATCGATAACAGGATAGCTTTTGTTTCATATTACAAGGGTTACAAAGAAAAGTCATGTTACAATTGATATTCTATGCAAGGCAACTCATGAACCCATGTCACACAAAGACAGCTTTCAATAGCTTTCCATTTTCTACCTAATGGGTTTGAGAGATACAATATCAAACATCTATTTCAATGATTGCTTTCGCTTCCTTCTATTGCATCCGATAGTTTCATTAAAGTTTTTTTTTCCCCAATGGCCTGAAGCTAAGTGAATTTATGTTATTGAGTTTGACCTGATGGTAACGGCCCAAAGAATAAAAGTAAAATATACTTGCAAGAAATCTGAAGTAAAAATAGGGGATGCTGATCATGCACAGAAGGTCATCACAGAAGGTATATCATGCTGCTATTCTGTATGTGTAGATCATCTCTTCAACCATGCAATGTACTTCGCGTGGAATTAAAATAATCACTGAGGGGCTATTATTGAAATAAAAATATGCATGAAAGGTCAAGTTTGGGTCACTATCAAAGCGAATATACAATTATGAAACTTTGAAAAGACACTTGCACAAATAAATGCATAGAAAGAATTTGGAAGGAATAGTTCAAATGCAAGGAAACAAGGAAACAAATGCAAGTCCACAATGCCAACTTGGTTGGCCTGAACAAGTTGGGCCAAGGGACTCAATTTCATGCTGTATAGCTCTGTGGCTCTATTGCACTAGCTTCAGTGCATTATCCTTAATGTTTAACAACACTGAGTGATGCAAATTTTGGTTGGTACAGGTGCACAACCTTTTATCCGAAGATCCAAATAACGAAAAGCTCCGAAAAGTGTCTGGTCCCAAGGCTTTCGGATAAAAGGTTGTGCACCTGTATTAACAATCACATTTAGGTTTTTTTTGCCCTGAACCAAAGAAGCAATCTTGTCACTGTAGAGATTATTAATGTAAACCTGGCTATATTGTTCCAGTTCTTTTCCCATTATGCAGGAACTATACATCCAGAATAATTGAGAAGTTAAAATAAATGGATTATGATCAAATAAATTGGGCATATTCTCATGAGAAAATATTGTGTTAAATAATAATGTAATAACAAGGAACTGCAGATACTGTTTTTTTTTACCAACGGCTAAGTAGCAATATGTTTGCTGTTCTTGGACAAGCTATTTCACCTTTTTTCATTATGGGGCATGACGGGTCAATTACTCCATCATTCCTGTAACAAAAATATGTAAGAAACTGGAGCCAGGGGTGTGTGTGGGCTCACTGGTTCCTGGCCCTGGCTCCGACCGCACTCCTGGCTCCAGGACGCGGCTCCGGACTCACTCAGCTGCTCCCGTCCCCAGCGCCTGTCGCGTTCACAGCTCCCACCCGCGAACACAGCGCACCCCTGCGAACACAGCCCACACTCTGCTGCTTCAGCTTTATTCTCGGCAGCTTCTGGACGGGCATCTCCTAGACAGGCTCACGGACTCAGCCCGCCTCCAGGGCTTTATTCTCCAGTGGGTGCTGGAAGGGGCGTTACTTTCATGGTGACTGACAGGCGAAAAGATCAATCTGCTGATCTCACGATTTGTTAAACCTTCATAACCTTTGTAATCTTCCATCGATCGGAACAAAACTTGGTGGCTTGGAACAGTGGAGAATGGTGAGTAAGGTGGTGAAAGATCCTAGCGATATAGGGTACCATTTTTGCGCAAATTAAAAAACAACACAGACAGTCAAGATGAGAGTTTTAGTAATAGTGTAGATAGATAGAAGAGAGATGTGTCATTTGACTTCCTGATGATGGAAGGCAGGTTGGAAGGACCTTGGATAAATTAAATTAAAATATTTGGAAAGAAAGAAGGCAATGAATTGAAACTGAGTAAAAAATGGTTTCAGTTTTCAATAGAAAACCCTTCATCAGTCTGAAGAAGGGTTTCGGCCCAAAACGTTACCTATTTCCGTCGCTCCATAGATGCTGCTGCACACGCTGAGTTTCTCCAGCATTGTTGTGTACCTTCAATAGAAAACTAAAAGAATACAAATGAACATATTTTAAGAAAAAGAAATCGAAGAAGATGATGAGCAATCAAAGAGGAAATTCTGTGAGAAAGCAAATTTCAGGAGAATAAAGTGACCAAAACAAAGTGGTGTCGTCTGTGGATCTTCGATTACTAGTCATCTAATCTAGATTACTAAAACTAAGATCTTGACCTCTTCCTGTTTTTCTGTTTCATGATTTTTGGAAAAAACGCTGCCACTTATGGCTGTGGTTTTTGGCCATCTGACTCAGAGTCCTCCTCCGCTGCACAGGACAAGAGGATTTTTCCCATCAATGAAAAAATAAAAGAGTTATTAATGTTTAAAAAATGTTGACATTCTCTCTGCTGCCCCTGCTGGTGGGAGGGGGGGAGGGACTATAAAACCTGGAAATGTTGTGCCTCACTCAGTCTCTTCAAGATGGAGGAAGCGGGAGGGTCACGTCTCTCTGAGCTGTGAACAATACTCAACTGTGAGTGCCCTTAACGTGGTTTGAAATTGAAAATGTGGTAGCTTTGAAATGCTGCACTGCAAATGGTTGTTGGTGGTGGTAACTGCTTTGAAATGCTGCACTGCAAATGGTTGTTGGTGGTGGTAACTGCTTTGAAATACTGCACTGCAAATGGTTGTTGGGTAAATGGTGGTAACTGCTTTGAAATACTGCACTGCAAATGGTTGTTGGTGGTGGTAACTGTTTTGAAATGCTGCACTGCAAATGGTTGTTGTTGGTGGTAACTGGACAACTTCCTGTTTGCACTGTATATTGACTTTAGATAAAACGCTACCACTTACAGCAGTGATTTTTGGCCATCTTACTCAGTCCCCCTCCGCTCATCAGGTGCAGAGGATTCTTCCCATCAATGAAAAATAAAAGTGTTATTAGTGTTTAAAATTTTTTTGAGATTCTCTCTCCTTTCAATCATGCCATGAAGTCTATGCCTCTTCAGGTGGGAGGCGGGAGAGATTATAAAACCTGGAAGTGTGGGTATGGCTCAGTCTCTGCAAGATGGGGAAGGAGAGGTTCACGACTCTGTCTGAGCTGTGAATCAACTGAACACACTGAATGTCTACTGAACTGTGAGTGTGGTGTTTATGTGGTATTTTGTGTGGTTTTATGGTGGTTTCACCCTGCCTAAAATGGTATGAAACTGCATTTGAATGTGGTGGTCTTGCACCCTGCATGAAATGGTAGGAAACTGAATTTGGTGGCCTTGCACCCTGCATGAAATGGTATGAAACTGCACTTGAATTTGGTGGCGTTGCACCCTGCTTGAAGTGATATGAAACCATTAGAATTTGGTGGCCTTGCACCCTGTTTGAAATGGTATGAATCTGCAATTGAATTTGGTGGCCCTGCACCCTGCTTGAAGTGGTAAGAAACTGCACTTGAATTTGGTGGCCTTGCACCCTGCTTGAAATGGTAGGAAACTGCATTTGAATTTGGTGGCCTTGCACCCTGCTTGAAATGGAATTTCAAGGAATAGCCATGAGTCAACTGCTCGCCCACCAGCCGTGAGTGAGCTGCCAGCACATCAGGCTTGAGTGACTGAAATGTCACCCCAATAATCCATTTGGCGCACAATGTCCATGCTAGCCCTCTGGAAACCAGTCTCTTCAGCCCACAACACCCATAATAGTGCTCCAGAACCCCCCCCCCCCTCCCCCCCAATGGCCACCAATATTGGAATTGGTGGAGAGATGGAATATTGCGTTGGGGGACCAGCCGTGTGAACATGGGATCCAACGGGCCCCGCTTAGTCTAGCAATTCTTATAATCCTGCTGTAGTACTGCATCATCCTTTATCAGGATGCACTGCGGAACACCATCAGACTTCCATCCACAATGTTGTGATCAATTCTGATGATCACATTTGTTTGCACTCTGTTTTCTCAATGTGTTTTGGCATGCTCCTGTCTGTTTTTTCCCCATTCCAATTGCAGTTGTTCGGACTAACTCCTATGTTGCTATTCCAATCAGTTAAGACAAGACCTGGAAATAACCCTTGCTTAATTGTATTTGATACTTGGGAGATAAGTCAATGGCATCAACCACTGTGTGAGGCCACACATGTTATCATTTGGATAGAGGGGCTGCCAGAGTTGTACTGACCACTGCAGAAGAGAAAATGATGGAGACGTCATTCAGGATTACTGGTGACCCCCACATTATAGGTTGGGTAATTTTGAAAATTCGCCCAATTACGGAAACATTATCCAAAAATTTGAGGTATGGAATAAAATTTGCATAGAATTAATGCGGAAAAAATTTAAATACATAAATGCAATTTTTTTTTTCTCAACTCTCCTTTCTTGCCACATGTGCAGATGATGCAGCTGTGCACTTTTTGGAAACATTGCAATACGGATTGCTTTCTAGGAACAGCCCTCCCCACCTATACAGTGCTCTCCTGTTGTTTGGTATTTTATATCCCAGATGTGGCCTGATGAGACATGTAGGCGTGAATAATAAAATCTGATGTTCCCATTCATTGGCACGCAATGTTCTCAACATGTTTCAGGAATCGCAGATTCAAAGTGTGAAAAAAAATTTGTCTGTTCCTTCCAATATTAACTGCAAAGAATGTTTATTTTTTGCATATAAGCATGGGCAGTGTGTTAGCAAAGCATCAGTTACTGCCACATCAGAGAACTCATGAAAAAGAATTTCTCGGGAAGTCACAAAACCACCTCGGCTATTGACATACTGTTGAAGTGTAATCATTGATAAATGTAGTTGCCATATATAGCAAGGTTTCACAACAGCGTTGTGTTAAATTATAAAATGGTCTGAACGTTTTTAGCCCTTACAAACAGTTGCAGCGTGACAGCAAATATTGTCTTCACTGGAAGTGCCACATTATTGTGTTGCATTAAATCGCCCATAGACGGAGCTTAGGGGAAGGAGGGACAGTAAATTGGAGGGATCATTATCAGGTTCCATTAAAAAAGTTCAGAAGGTAGACTGCTATGGATAGTGGAATGATAATAGCAGGAGGCAGCAGCTAAGCAGGACATAATAAAGATAGTGGAGTTGTGGATGTGATCAAGCGTTGGGATTGTGGACTGGCATCCTGGATTACATTTTGTGTCTGGAATGAGACAATTCCACCAGTTTACTTTGATATTGTTAGCATTTTTTATTCTCTCAGATTTTTGCTAACGTTGACGTAGCAAAAAATTACAGTTTCAATAAATTGTATCTTAACAATGTCGACTTGCAAACTTGAATTTAAATAGTGCATCGTTGGTGCTAATGCCACTTTCATCCGTAGCCAAGTATGATTTCATGCTTGCATCAACTGTAAAATATTGGCTGTGTAAAAAAACCATGAATCGTCGTATACCACATCTTGTTATAAGAGTCACAAGCAAATCACAAAAACATATGTGCAACATCCTTCCTGGCTGATGATGCTGAAGCAGCATTTTTCAGTGAGAACCACTGTCAGATGGAGTGGGGCCGATTTAGTTCATCAGTTGGGAAGGTGGCAGGATGGACACGGAAACAGAAAGCCATTTGATGTTGAGATTTTGGAGGCAAGGGCTGGAGTAGGTGCTTACTGTCCACCCCTCCCCTAAAGAAGGTAACATGCCTCAGCTGCAAAATGCTTAAAGACCTGGATCGACAGCCCATTTGAGCAGAAACAATCCTATTCTGTGGTGAATAAAATAACAAAGATGCTGGTATATGCTTTTCCTTCTGGTATGTATGCTTCACTTGGCTTTCTTCTCTGAAGTTTTCTTTCTCGATCTTGGTCCATACTATATCAATATCATCTATTCGACATTTATATTTTCAGCAGCTGTTACGCACAGCTTGCTGAATGTCTTTATTGCTTCCCAGTTGCCTGGACAGGACACGTGTACGGAAGCATGATGTTGAAAGGAACGTCATATGCGATGCATTTATGGAGGTGCCAGTCACATTTCACAGTTGCTTAGACATTTCAATTCAGTTGCATAATTATTTAACTAAATCCACCACACATTTGTGCAGGGTTCCGCACAGGACATGTGAATTTCCAATGTTTTGAGAAGATGGCAAATGAATGAGATCAGACCACACTAGCTTGTAATGGATTTTACCTACTCATTCCATGGAACATAGAACAGCACAAGAGCAGGCTGTTCAGCCCTCAACGTCTAATCTTTTCTATTTGCATGTGACACTTATTCCTTTATTCCCTGCATATTTCTGTGTCTGTCTAAAGGTCTCAAGCACCTTTTTTTTTAAATCATATCTGCTTCCCTCACCACTCCTGGCAGCACATTCCAGCCACCCACCACTTTGAGTAAAAACAAACGTGCCCTACACAACTCCTTTGAACTTTCCCCACTGTGTCTTTAAAGCTATGCCTTCTACATCTTTGACATTTCCACACTGAAAAAGGGTATGACTGGCTTCCTATCTATGCCTCTCTTCATTTCATATACTTCTGCCAGGTCGGGGTGTGACACAAAGTGCTGGAGTAACTCAGCGGGTCAGGCAGCATCTCCGGAGAAAAAAGGATGGGCAGTGTTTCTGGTCGGGACCCATTTTTGAGTCTGAAGAAGGGTCCCTGCCTGAAATGTCACCCATCTATTTTCCGCAGAGATGCTGCCTGACTCGCTGAGTTATTCCAGCACTTTGTGCAAAGGCAAGGATGAGCAAAACCACGGAAAGAAGCGAGGCCAAGGAAGAGCCTCTTCCCCAAAGAAGGTAGCATGCCTCAGCTGCAAAATGCTTAAAGAAAATAAGAAATACTGTCGGACTTGGAATAATTTTGTATCACCATTTCAAAGATGATGGGTGGACAGGATTTGCAGTCAATCAGGATAATCAAAGATTTTGACCAAGATCTTGGAGACTGGAAGATAGGAAATTAACCGGGACCATATTGCACTGTTCAAGTATTGAGATTAGAGAAACATGGATGATGGTTTCACTGAGCATTCTGAAATCAGACAGGGTCATAGTGTATCAAAATAGGTCCATCGGCTCAACTCGTTCCTGCTGACCAAGATGCCCATCTGCACTTGTGCCGTTTGCCTCATATCCCACTAAACCTCTCCTATCCATATGCATCTCCAAATGTCCCATAATTGTTGTGGTGATAGAGAACCAAGACACTGCAGATAGTGGAATTTAGAACAAAAAAAGGAAATCTGTTGGAGGCACTCAGCAAGTCAGGCAGGGGCAAGGACAGGATGCAGATTCTAGATCTGAAACGTTGATGTCCATTTCTCATCTACTGTTGCTCCTCCAGTAGCTCTCCAGTCTGTGGTGATGGAGAAGGTGGGAGAATGGAAATGGATCTCGGGGTCAAATAAGATGCCACAGTTATGAAATGCTTATTCCTTAACCATAAATTTAAAAGCCCCCTTCTTTGCTTCTGGAACAACAATCTAATTATTTTTTGTTATTTCTTCCTTGATCCCACCTCCAAGTAACCAGAGTTGTATTTCTGCACCTCATGTATACTACGTGCCAGCTACCTGCACACAAAGAAAACTACGGAAATGATTGTTAATTATTAATGATGATGGTGAATCTGGCTTGTGAGGGAGCTGATCTGGGATATACTGCAAATGTGAATTAAACGGAATTATCTGGAAACTGAACTTTCACCTCTGCTGATATTACTGTTGTTACAGTGATAATGTTTTTTTTTTAGAATAGTCCCTTTTTAATTCAGATTCAGATTCAGATTCAACTTTAATTGTCATTGTCAGTGTACAGTACAGAGACAACGAAATGCAGTTATCATCTCCCTGGAAGAGCGACATAGAATATGAATAAATAAATCTATTTACATGCATACAGTCATAGTGTTTTTCCTGTGGGAGGAGTGTCCGGGGGGGGGGTGATTGGCAATCACCGAGGTACAGTGTTGAGTAGTGCAACAGCCGCAGGGAAGAAGCTGTTCCCGGGCCTGCTGGTCCGGCAACGGAGAGACCTGTAGCGCCTCCCGGATGGTAGGAGGGTAAACAGCCTGTGGCTGGGGTGAGAGCAGTTTTTGGCGATGCTGAGTGCCCTTCGTAAACAACACTTCCTTTGGACAGACTCAATGGAGGGGAGCGAGGAACCGGTGATGCGTTGGGCAATTTTCACCACCCTCTGCAATGCTTTCCGGTCGGAGACAGAGCAGTAGCCATACCATACTGTGATACAGTTGGTAAGGATGCTCTCGATGGTGCAGCGGTAGAAGTTCACCAGAATCTGAGGAGACAGATGGACCTTCTTCAGTCTCCTCAGGAAGAAGAGACGCTGGTGAGCCTTCTTGACCAGAGTAGAGGTATTGTGGGTCCAAGAGAGGTAATCGGAGATGTTGACCCCCGGGAACCTGAAGCTGGAAACACGTTCCACCTGCGCCCCGTTAATGTGGATGGGGGTGTGCGTGCCGCCCCTAGACTTCCTGAAGTCTACAATGAGCTCCTTGGTCTTCTTGGAGTTAAGAGCCAGGTTGTTGTCAGCGCACCATGCTGCTAGGAGCTGGACCTCCTCCCTATAGGCCGACTCATCGTTGTTGCTGATGAGGCCAATCACCGTTGTATCATCTGCATACTTGATGATGGTGTTAGTACCATGTACAGGTGTGCAGTCGTAGGTGAAGAGGGAGTAGAGGAGGGGGCTCAGCACACAGCCCTGTGGAACGCCGGTGTTCAGGGTGAGGGTTGAAGAGGTATGCTTGTCTAACCTAACAGACTGGGGTCTGTTGGTTAGAAAGTCCAGTATCCAGTTGCAGAAGGAGGGGTCGATGCCCAGGTCACCGAGTTTGGTGATCAGTTTAGAGGGTATAATGGTGTTGAATGCTGAGCTGTAATCGAAGAACAGCATTCTTGCGTAATGACACATGATGAATTGTGTCAAATGTGACATTATATAACATGTTAAAATTGTGACGGCATCCGTTTCTGTTGTGACATTGCATTGTGTGAAGTGCTTCAAGATGTGTTACAAATAGCACATTCATGTTTACTTCTGGAAATGGCTCATGTCAGCTCTTTTAATTCGTCCTTCCAAACACTTTGCTGACTTGATTATTGGTCAGTCTTTATGGACATTCAAGTTGCTGCGGAGGATGGAAAATTTTTAATATAACTGGTATTTTATTATAAAAATAGTGTGCGTTATCATTTTCAGCATGTGCAGTTTTTATACCCTCTCCAAGGTAAATGCTACTATTTTCCTTAAATATAATAGTTTCAAATATAAAGATACAGTAAACAATGTTGGTTTTCAATTACCCACAGAAAAGGCCTTTCACATCAAATGCCTCCTTTTGCAGTTCTACTCATATTTAGCAGCAGCGTCTATGTCTGGATTTGTCCCAGTGGTTTGTGATTTTTATGATTAGAACTTTGATATACTTAGGTAAAACACTTAATAAAAAAAGTATGCATTTGTCAGAAACCGATGATACTGAGATAAAAAGATTAACTACAAGACCTGTGTGATAAGATCATGACAGAATTAGGACATTTGGCCCATCGAGTCTGCTCCGCTATTCGATCATGGCTGATCTATATTTCCCCCTCAACCCCATTCTTCGATCTTCTCCCCATACCTTTGCTGCCCTCACTTATTGAGAACCCATCAATCTCCACTTTAAAAATGCATAATGACTTGGCCGCCACAACCGTCTGAATAAACTTCACAGATTCGCCACCATCTGGCTAAAGAAATTCATCTTCATCTCTATTATCAAGGCACTTCTTTATATTCTGCCGCTGCGACCTCTGGTCCGAGACTCTCACACTACTGCAAACGTCATCTCCTTGACTTGATCAACTCTCCTTTAATAGGCAGTTCATCAATAAACCTACCAGTTTAATCGAAGACCTAACTGAGTTGTAACTATAGACTATTATGCTTTTAAAAAAGTAATATTTCAAGTTGCTGCCCTGGTTGTTTTAGTATGCTTGAGTAACAGTCCAGCTTCTCATTTGTGACCTTTTACAGTGATACCAAGTTATGGGTGAACATTTGAAGGAATTGGTTATTATATGCTGAGTAAAGTGATACAGTCCATATTACAAATGCTTGTCAGTTAGGAAGGAATGAGTGACGTTTCGGGTTGAGACCCTTCAGTCTGAAGAAGGGTCTCGACCCGAAATGTCACCCATTCCCTCTCTCCAGAGATGTTGCCTATCCCGCTGAGTTACTCCAGCATTTTGTGTCTAACATCGGTTTAAACCAGCATCTGCAGTTCCCGCTGTTCCTTCCTGCTCATCTATGAGCAGTTCTGTAATGTAAATACTGCATATTTCATAATGTTAACATTGTTGGCACCTTCATCTACTGATTGTTGTATATATTTGTCTGATCCTATTTTAGCTGAAAGTAGCAATATGACCATAAGACACAGGAGCAGAATTAGGCCATTCGGCCCATCGAGTCTACTCCACCATTCAATCACTGCTGATCTAATTTTCCCTCTCAACCCTATTCTCCTCCCTTCTCCCTGTAACCTTTGATGCACTCACTAATCAAAAACCTATCAATCTCCATTTAAAAAATACCCAATGACTTGACCTCCACACTTGGTCTGTGGCTAAGAATTCCACAGATTTGCCACTCTCTGGTTAAACAAATTCCTCCTCTTCACCATTCTAAAGCTACATCCTTTTATTCTGAAGCTGAGTCCTCTGGTTTGAGACTCTTCCACTGCAGGAAGCATATTTTCAAAATAAGTGAACCATTCCCCCGTTTTGGTTCCTTTTTTTCTTGTGGATGGGGGCTGGGTGGAATGTGATTGCAGGACCAGACCTACTACCTACGTTGAGAGGTGGAGTTTTTTGGCAATAGTGTGCAGACCACTTCATATCATTTAAAATACCATGTACACCCAGAATTGTTCAAAGTACCAGCAGCTAGAATTTGGGACCAGTAACCCATGGACATAAGTTTGAATCCTACCATGCCAGCTGGGGAAAGGTGGGCATCGCGACTCCGGTGTTCCGGTGGGCGGCGCGACTCACGTCGCAGCGGCCTCTGCAGTCCGTCTGTCTTTTTGTTATTTTTTGTCCCGTTTTAATGTAGTTTTTATTTTTTTGATGGGGTATGTGTGTGTGTGTGTGTGTGTGTGGGGGGGGGGAAACTTTAAAAAATTTTCCCCTGCACGGAGAACCCGACCTTTCCCTGTTGGGTCTCCGTTGTCGTTGGGGCTGCACCGTGGAGCGGCCTCCAGCAGGAACGTCCTGGGGCTCCAGTCACGGAGCTGCGGAGCTACTCACCATCACGGAGCTGGCCGAGTCCGGAGCGGGAGGAGCGGTGGTGGCGCGCTGCTGCGACCCGACCCTCGGAGATTCGGAGGCTTACCGCAGGTCTGGTGGACAGTGACACCGGGAGCCTGCGGGTCCCTGCTGGGAGACCGCTTTTCGGGGCTTCCGCAACGGCGACTTCTCCCGCCCGAGTAGCGGGGTCGAGGATGACCTGGAGCGGGGCCTTACATCATCGCCCGGCGTGGCTTCAACGGCTGCGGGACTTTGCCAGCGCCCGCCTGGGGCTCCAACAACAAGACCCGGAGCGCGGCCTTGCATCACCCGGCGCGGCGTTAATGGCCGCGGGACAATTGTTATCGCCCGCCGGGGGCTCTGACTTTGACTCTGACATCGGGGGGAGAGGGAAATGCAGGGGAGAGATACGTTTTTTTTGCCTTCCATCACAGTGAGGTGTAGATGCGCTGTGATGGATGTCTGTGTAAATTGTGTTGTGTCTTGGGTCTTTTTTTTCTTGTATGTATGACTGCAGAAACAACATTTCACTTGAGCCTCTATGAGGTTCAAGTGACAAATAAATTGTATTGTATTATATTGTATTGTATTGTATTGTGTTAAGTTTAAAAGCAATAGTTTTAGTAACAATATCCATGAAACTTCAAAATTGTTATAAAATTCCATCTTATTCACGAGTGTCCTTCAGGAAAGGAAATGGATTATTCATATCTGGTTGGCCTATATGTGACTGCAGATCTATTTATGTGCAGGAAGGAACACATAAGAAATGCTGGTTTAAACCGAAGATAGACACAAAATGCTAGAATAACTCAGCCGGACAGGCAGCATCTCTGGATAGAAGGAATGGGTGACGTTTCGGGTCGAGACTCTTCCTCAGAGACTGAAGAAGTGTATCGACCCGAAATGTCATGTATTCCTTCTATCCAGAGATGCTGCCTGTTCCGTTGAGTTACTCCAGCATTTTGTGTTGACCTATTTATGTGGTAGGCTCTGATCCCATGGACAAGAAATGCCAGCATCACCAACAATGTCCACATTACTGTGAACAAATAACTAAACAAAAATCTTACCAATCCTTCCAATTGTTTCTTTTGCTACAAATTAAATGAAAGTCTGAATGTCCTACCATGAACTTCTAACACAGTAAACATCAGCAGGTCAGGCAGCATCTGTGGAGATAAATGGACAGATGACCATTTGGTTTAGGACTCTTCTTCAGACTTGGAAATAACCCGAAACAGTCTCAATCCATTTCCCTCCACAGTGGGATTTGCACTTTTGCACTTAGTTTTTGAATGATAGACACAAAAAGCTGGAGTAAATCAATGGGTCAGGCAACATCTATGGAGAAAAAGGAAAATGCTTCCTGCATCTGTAGTTCCTTATGTCTACATATAAATCTCAGCTTTGATAAAATGTTTAAATTCTGAAGTGAGTTTGTCATGTTTTTACTTAGGAAGAGCCATACTGACAAAAAACAAATACTCATAAAACAATCACCATTTATATGTAAGAGGATAATATATATCAAAATAAAGTGGGGGATTTGGCTGCTGCTGGTAATGCTGTTTACATAATTGTTTCATGCCATTAAAGTCTTATGAAGCAAAGCGAAATCTGTAGCAGGGGAGAATTCTGAGGTCCTTCATTCTTTTTGTGCATACAATTGGCAGGTCAACAATAGGAGCTTTCATCATTATTAAATTCAATCGGTGGAGATCATAAATTGAAAACTGTTATCATAGAGATTATTATTTTGGCTTCATGGAAATCCCCAACTGGATTTACTTCTTTTGAACGAATTAGTTATGTATTCAACAAGTTGCATACTAACCTGGGTTTCTGAAACGACACTGAAATATAACACTCACCACTGACTTTGGAGCCAACTATCTGATAAAAGGTTTCCATTTATTCTGCAGCATGGTCTTCTGCCTTTGACAACTGTTGTTGGTCCTGTACCCCATCCAAGAGTATAATGGAGAAGCCCATTGAACAGTATAGCACATGGACAGACTGGCCCACAATGTCCATGTGGACCATAATGCCAATGTAAACTTCTCATTTGCCTGCATCTGGTCTATATTCCTCCAATCCTGGCATATCCATGTGTGCCTAAATCAGCGTTTCTCAACCTTTTTACCCTTGAAATAATTTCATGTCTCGGGGGGCCCCCGAGTTGGGGGTTGCCAGTCCTGATGCCATTTTGAGATCGCCATTTTGGCTCGTGTCACAATGGCGATCTCTGGTGTCAAGGGGACCAAGAGGACCCGTCAGCTGCGCCTGCGCAGTAGGGGGAGGATTGCCGGGCTGGGATCGCCATTTTAACATCCAGAGTTGTGTATAGGTGAGTGCTATTGGAGGAGGGGGAAAAATTTCATACTTGTCCAGATTGAACTCCAACTGTCTGTCTCTGAACATATTGTTAACTTTGATGTGGTTGTGTGTCTTGTTGCTTTTCACTTAGTACGGCTGTACGGTAACTCAAATTTCACTGTACCTTAACTGGAACATGTGGCAGTAGGCTGACCTTGAAACCTTGACCTATTTCCAACTTATCTATACACTGCTGAATTATTTGACAACCTTTCTCATATATACAAACAACTGATCCTTATGAAATATCACTGGCCATAGACCTCCAATCAGTCCTTTCACCATTGCACTCTATCTTCTTTGCCCAAGCCAATTTTCTTTAATTTAACAAGTCTCCAAAAATCTCAGGTGACTTAATCTTCGACCTGTCAGAAGGGACCTCGCCAAAAGATTTACCAAAGTCCATAAAGACGGCATCCGCTGCCTTAACTTCATTTGTGATCTTCATCAGCTACTTAAAAAACTCAATCTAATTTGTTGGACATATCCTCCACATAAAGCCATGCTGACCACCCTAAATAGGTTGATACTTTTCGAGTAGTGAGTAGGTTTTATCCCTAAGAATCTTCTCCAACAATGTCTTGGCTACTGATGTCCAGGATAACTGACGTTTAATTCCCTAGTATTTTACCGTTACTCTTCAATCGAAGAGCAGCACTAGCCATCCATCTTTCTTTGGGACCTTACCTGTGGCTAAAGAAGAGACATAATTTCTGTTAAGTCCCCATCAATCTCCTCTTGTGCCTCTCTCAATAACCTTGGATAGATCTCTTCACACTGGGGGGACTTATCCACCATATTGTTCTTGAATAGATCCAGTACCTCTTCCTTATTGATATCCCTGACATCGCTTCCATGACCTTCCCCTTGTGAACTATTTGTTTTGTATCATGCCAAATTCCTTGGCTCTTGGCATCATTGTTGGCCTTGGGTGCACATTATATACAATAATATTTATTCATTTTGTGTTTTTTATACCTCAAAGAATTTCACAGATATTATCACAGAACATTTGCACCAATTGTTGGGTAAGTGAAAGGGAATTTAAAGGAGCATTTAAAAAAAAAACCCAATTCAGCCGGTTAGGCAGCATCTGTGAAGGAGACAAATAGACAATGTTTTGGGTTGGGACTTTTCTTCCAACTAATCCAAATGGATTCAGTCTGAAGAAGGGTCCCAACATCATTTGTCCTTTCTTTCTGCGCCTGCTGCTTGCTGAGTTGCTCCAGTCCTTTATATGTTCCTCAAGGTTGCAGAATTGGCAGTTCCTTTTGTCTTCAAGACAAAGATTCTGATCATCACCAGTGTAGGAGAAAGGAGGCACCTTGGAATTTGTCTCCTTCCTCTTGCTCCTTTTGCATAGCTGAAGGCAGTGACCGACGGCCAGGGACAAGACCGCAAAATAATGATTATTTAGCCTGTAGTTGGATTAGTCCAACATAGTGAGCTGATCAGTTGCACACACTACAGTGCCCCCCTTAATAATGTTTGGGAGAAAGACCCATCGTTTATTTATTTGCCTCTGTACTCCACAATTTGATATTTATAATAGAAAAAAAATCACATGTGTTTAAAGTGCACATTGTCAGATTTTATAAAAGGCCATTTTTATACATTTGTTGAGTGCTTGGAACAATTCAATTGCTCTATTTTGCATTGAGAAACTTGGGAGATCAGAATCTCTTTTCAGGAATAAAATGCAATGATAGAGCATTGAATTGTATGTGTCTTTCTCATAGGTATATTTACTTTGCAGACCTATTTAAATATACTCAAATCTTCTCGCATAATATTTGCCTTGTGATTTCTCACTGAAACCACACACACTGCTTTAGAAATAAATAACTGAAATGCAAAAAATGATATTACTTTGGCCACATGGCTACTATTTTGCACATAAAAAGAATTCAACACTTAGAAATAAGTGGCTGTTCAATAAGGAAAAGGCCCTGCAGTTGCTAGAAATCTAGATAATGTTACATGACCTGCTGAATATTTCTAGTACATTAATGTTTAATTTTATTTTAATGTTCTTTGAAGTATTTTTGGCAGTGATGAATTACTAATCATAATTTAAATGCAGATTTAATATATTGTTTAGTATAGTATAGTATTTAGTATATTATTATTACAAGTTTAGCAGGAGTGCATTAGGTGGTCCTTCATTACTTTTGTACATACAATTGGCAGGTCAATATTAGGAGCTTTCATCATTATTAAATTCAAACTGTGCATCTGTTTCAAACTGGTCATTGTGCAATCTGCGCTAAACACCTTCACTGCTGCAATACTGTTTTATTAACTCTTTAGAGAACACAAAATATTTCTCTGCACAGTCATTCTTCAGGGACTATTTTAATTTATGAATGTTTCTGAATGAATTAACCCTATTAAAAACAAGCCGCAAGAAGAATTTCATTTTGGAACAGTTGAAAAGGTGGGTAAAGTAGCTGTAATGTCCAGGTAGAAAATATAACAGTGGAATAGGCTTTGTGATTCTCTGAGGCAAAGGCTTTGTGATTCTCAATAAAATCCCAATGCTCCTGACTGCTTTGAGCACTCATGGGTCAGGGATTGCCATGGGTTTGCGGAAATGTTTCAGATTTCGAGGAGCTTTGAACCTTCAATCTATTCCACAGCCTACCTAAAAATCTCTTCCTGTAATGGAGTTAATGATAGGATTCAAATACCTTAGTATTGTAGAATATTACTGCTCACCTTGTCCTGTCTGTTAAACATTTTGGATTCCGCCACCCAATATATGTTTGCCTCCCCTTTCCTTTTAGCACTTTAAAGAGACAGTTCCCTTCAGAACTGCACGGTCCAATCGTTTGGCTCCACCACTCTCTCTCACATACTTATGGTACTTTCCCAGGCAGCATCAGGTGCTGCAACCTTTTTTTCTTTCACCTCTTTCCTTCCCAACCCATTCAGGGAACCAAATGTTCTCTTGTCTTCCAAAGCTGTTCTCTTCCAGCTTTTCTCTTGTCTCCCAAAAAGTGAGCACCCAATGAGGTCTTCTCTGCAATGGATAAAGTAGATGCAGATTTTGGGGCGTGGCTTTGTGGGGTATCTGTTGTCTTTCTGCGAGCGATCACAGGGGAAAGTCCAAATGGAATGTCTAATGTAACATGCATTGAAATGGTTAACAGACGCCAACTCAACCTGTTGATTAAATTACTGTTTGCATCATTGATTAATTGAGCATTGTTATTGGGTTAGTTACATTGTCTTTCAGTCCAATTTTGAGAAGCTGTTTGAGTGTCATTCCTGATTCACCTCATAATGGGTGAAGGATTAAAGACTCGTCATTGTTGAAAGTCAAATGAAAAGCTGATTGGCAGCAGTGTACTGGGAAATTGTTGACAAACAGACATCATGTTTTATAAGTGCATTACTTTCAATGTCCAATAAGACTGAATTTTTAACAGTCTTAATGTATGTCAGAATTGAAAGCTTATTCATGTTGAATTGAATAGAATTTATTTGCCACACAACCAGGGTCGGTGGAATTTGGGTTGTCAGCAGCGGTACAATAATAAAGAACACACAACCACAATAAAAATGTAACACAAACATCCACCACAGCATTCATCACTGTGGTGGAAGGCACAGAACTTGGCCAGTCCTCCTCCATTTTCCCCCGTGGTCGGGACCTCCACCCTCCGCAGCCGTTGCTGCCGCAGCCGTTGCTGCGAGCGTCCAGATGGTAAGGGACAAAGTCAAAGTAACTCCAGGATCGGCTCTTCCCCACCGGAGACGGCGGCTTCAGGTTGGTGTAGGCCGCAGGCTTGCGGTCGAAGATTGAAGGTTCCTGCCGCGCCGCAGCCAGAAGCACCGCAGACCGCAGGGCCGATTGTCGAAGCTCCCCATCAGGGGTGATGGTAAGTCCATGCCGCACCCGCGGTAGAAGTTGGCCGCGGGCCGGCCGTGATGGCTTCTTCTTCCCCCGGGTCCCCCACGAGGGATCCCAGGCTGCGGACGCCGCGCCATCTGCCGCGGGCCAGCGAAACGGAGCGCTCCCCTCCAGCGAGCCCCAGCGAGGGCTCGCCCGCTCCACGCCGATAGTCCACGCTGCGCCCGCCGCTGAAGCCCCCGGGCGCGTCACCGGAAAAGGCCGTGCCGATCCTCGTTGTTAGGCCACGGGGGCGGCAACCTGGAAAAGGTCGCCTCTCCGTGGAGGAGGCGACCGAAGCGATTTCCCCCTTACCCCCCCCCACACCACCCCCCACACAAGACACACAAAGGAACGTTAAAACAAACTTTAAAACATACTTTAAAACATACTAAAAATTGAAAAGACTAAAGCGCTGCTGACAGGCGCAGCCACTGCAGCGCCCCCTACGAATGGTTATGTGAGGAGTAATGAGCTAACATAAAAATAAAATGGTGCAGTTCAACCGAAAGGGCCTGTCCCACTTGGGCGAGATTTGGGCGACTGCGGAGTGTCAGTGACTGACGCCTGTAAAACCATCAAGTGGCACGACATACACCTGATGTATGCTGTCAACCCGGTTAGGGTTGAGGCTGTAAAATATTCTTCCTCCCAATGCATGGATTTTAAACATTAATATATTAAAATTAATACAATAAAATCAATTGTTCAATTAATTCCCAGTGTAATTCATTATCCACATAAAATTGTATAATATATTAATTCAGAAATCATTCAGATAATCGGAGTATATTTATATTGAAATTATAAATACATAGTCTTTTTAGAAAGAAGATATTTATGCTGTATGCCATTGTCCATAGTACGTCAAAATTGAAAAGAAGGCAAATATTAGCAGTGATTAACACATTTTAATTGACCAGTAGGAGCAATGTGAAATTGGTAGATAAGGGTTTTTTTGAGTTGCAACAACCTTTGGGTATCTTGGGAAAATATATAAAAGGATGATAAGGGGTTTAATAAGTGACTGAGGAATTGAATGGTTTTCTGCAAGTTGCCACACCAACAAGATAATGGGAAGATTTTATTTGATTACTAATTATTAGAGCCAGGATTTTGCCATAAATGCCATGTGCCTTTTCATGCCTTTTTTGATGATTTCACCAAGATAATGCCTTTTTCATGATCGAGTGCCTAAATCAGCCTTTTTTTGCCATTTTGCTAAAAGGTTGTGGTATTTTCTCTAATTGTACCATGATTACAATGACGTTTTCTATGTTAACACGTCAATATTAATGTTATTATTAACGTGTTAACACAGTATAACTTACAAGAAAATTTCCACCACTGGGACAAAACCGGGGGCGCCACCATCAGTCGTTCATTCGTTCATGCCGCTGCCCACTGGTTCAACCTTCTCCAAGATCTATTTAAGAAAGAACTGCAGATGCTGGAAAAATCGTAGGTAGACAGAAAATGCTGGAGATACTCAGCGGGCGAGACAGCATCTATGGAGATAAGGAATAGGCAAAGTTTTGGGTCGAGACCCTTCTTCAGACTGATGTGGCGGGGGCAGGAAAAAGAAAGGAAGAGGTGAAAGCAGTAGGACTAGAAGGAGAGCTGGGAACGGTGATGGGGAGGAGGGAGGAGGGAGAAGACAAGGGCTATCTAAAATTAGAGAAGTCAATGTTGATACCGCTGGGGTGTAGACTACACAAGCAAAATACCCAAGCTTGTCTCCTCACTACATTTACTGCTGGCTCCAGTCGCAAATCTGAGTTTTTGAGTGCAATGAGTGCAAGGCATTCATTGATGCTGGAATTCCACTGTGGAAATTGGAAAACAAATCTCTCAGAGTTTTTTTTAGAGAAATACACAGAGGAACCTATGCCAAGCGAGTCATCATTACCGAAAAATTATGTTGACAGCAACTTCAACATTGTTGTGCAGAAAATTAGAGATGAAGTTGCATGCAACAAAATATGGATCTCAATAGATGAGACAACCGATGCTGTGGGGAGCTATGTTGCCGATGTGGTCATCGGTACAATGGAGGAAGGTCAACCATCAAAGGAGTATTTGTTGACATCGGAAGTATTGGAGAAGGCAAACAGCTCAACTATTGCTCAGTTGTTTACATCTTCACTTGCTGTACTTTGGCCAGAAGGTTTGTGACTGATGCAGCTCTGTACGTGAAAAAAGCTACTCAGCTCTTAAAGTTTTATTCGCCAAATTGTTACACTTGACATGCTTAGCTCAAGGACTTTGTAGAATTGTCAAGCACCCTACGTAGCTTGTTTCCAAATGTCCATCGCCTAGTTTCCAATGTCAAGAAAATCTTCCTCAAAGCACCGTCACATGTGGAGTTGTTCAAGGAAATGGCACCCGAGATTCCGCTACCTTCTCATGGCTCTCTGCTGTATTCTACTATGCTGCACAATTTGAATAGATAAAAGAAATCGTCACCTGTTTTGAAGAAGAAGAATCTGCTGCAGTCAGGATCGTCAGTGAAATCATGCCGAAAAATATACCGCGATCTTGTGTCTTTTTTATTGGTACGTATCACTTCCCTTGAAATCTCCCACAGTTGATCTATTCGTAAAATGCTGGCGTTATAGGTAAAGAGGTAAGAAGTGATTTTAGTTAACAAAGATCTTGAAGAAATACATAACATAGATAAAGTTCTCAAAGGTAGTTGTAATGCACAAGTTATCAAGATGAATATAGAGTCGGTAGCTTGTTTCGGGTATGCACCTGCTGAGGTAGAAGTAAGTTTTTCACAACTGAAGCATATTCTGTCTGACAGACGACATTGTTTAACACCAGATAATTTGAAAAAATGCTAGCAATTATGTGCAACCAAACAACTTTGGTCATTTAATGTAGAATACCTTTATATTACCATTTTTAACCATATTTTGGTGGAGGAAAAAAATGCCTTTTTATGTCAATGTGTCTTTTTCGTGCCTTTTTTGTAATTTTATTATGCCTTTTTGCCTGCCTATTTCAGAGTTTGTTAGCGCCTAAACATCCTGGCTCTACTAATTATTGTGAAATCATATTCTTCTACGTAGATTTTATTGGCACGTAATCAAATCTCCCACAGTTTATCATCTTGCCTACAAAGAGCAAGAAGTGGATAGCTCCAGAGATTCCGAGTTCTTCTTTACTTTTTGTTAATTATAACCAACACTTTAATGGCTGATTTTCATCAGTCATAGTCTTTTAGCCCTTTGGCCCACTTGCCCATACCGGCCTGATCGACCTAATCACACCTGCTGCATTTGGCCCTATCCCCAAACCTCTGTGCCATGTGCCTAAAGCACACTCTCTGGACGTCATTCTAAAGACAGTGGAGGGTACATGAAGATGCCATCTGTTATGGTACTGATTTATATTCTCTTTATTTATCTGCAATCATGAACATTTAGAATTTCTCTTGGCAACTCTGTCAACGGACAGGTATTGAAATGTCATTGCAGGAAAGCCTTTGAAAATTTGCAAATTAACATATGAATGAAGATGAGTCTGGGAAATGTATTAAGTCATGAGCTAACTGCTGGATAAACTCTGGGTCAGGCCAAACCCATGAAGGAATATGGGCAGACGATGTTTCGACCTTTGTTATATTACTAGTCACTAATCTGTCAAATATCTTTAGTAAAAGCAGTTAGAGGTAAAAAGCCCTAGTATTATTGTATCTAACACAAGAATATAAATGCTGATTGGCATTGTTTTTTACTCATTCCCGTTAAGTTCATTTCTTGCTCCCTAATTTAAACTATTTGTAAATAGGCCAAAATGAAATTTACTAAACTCAAGATAGACACAAAATGCTGGAGTAACTCGGCAGGACAGGCAGCATCTCTGGAGAGAAGGAATTGGTGATGTTTCAGGTTGAGACCCTTCTTCTGACTGAAGTTATTCCAGCGTTTTGAGTCTATCTTTGGTTTTAACCAGCATCTGCAGTTCCTTCCTAAGCTCAAGTAGTCTGCCACATTGTGGTGAAAACAAGTAATTACACTACATAATAAAAGTTGTCATACGAGCATAGGGGTGTTGTATTTGCTGTATTAATTTGTACAAATATAATGTTGATCTTCAGGAGGTAAATGAACGGATGATAGTTGTGTGCAATAATGTACTGTGCTGACACATAGAGCACTCCATTTTTTAAGTTCCTTTCATGATCTTAATTGGAACAAAAGCAGTGTGCTGAATTCACTTTCACTGTAGGAACTCAAGTTCAAGTGAATTTATTGTCATGTGTCCCTGTATAGGACAATGAAATTCTTGCTTTGCTTCAGCACACAGAACATATTAGGCATTTACTACAAAACAGATAAGTGTGGCCATATATCATAATATAAATATATACACACATGAATAAATAAACTGATAAAGTGCAAATAACAGAAAATGGGTTATTAATAATCATAGTTTTGTCCGAGCCAGGTTTAATAACCTGATGGCTGTGGGGAAGTAGCTATTCCTGAACCTGGTTCCTGAACTGCCCTTTCACCCAGCCACAAAGTAATTAACGTTACAGTTAGGCATTGCAGAATTGCACAGCATACTTTATATCAGAAGATGTCAAGATGATTTGGAGGCAAAATGTTTCAGTGTGACAGTATAAACTCCCTAAGAGTGTTTTTGATGTTAACAAGGAAAGGTTATTGCATGAATTAAAGTGCATTTGTATTTAGGTATGAATGTGTTTGTATTTGCTCATCAAGTGAGATGTGGGCAGAAATGGACAATTCTGGTTTATTCGTTCAGATTTCCCTGAACAGTTGCTTCACTCACATGAGTGGAATGCTGTAACCAACTTGAAGGCAGTAACAAATAGGAACCTGCAAATAGAACCCAGGGCCCAATGCTTTTAAACCTTCTCATGGACTTCACCTCTTCAGGGACAGGGTCAGTGTCAGCAGGTTACTTGCTGTTGAGTTTGGTATACTATGTTTGCTCTGACTCTCTTGAGGCAATGCAGTAACTTCAACTGGCAGTTGTAGCCATTGATCACCTCCCCTTTAAGAGCTGCAGGCATGAATTCAATCACCCTTGGCTACTTTAAACAGGTTGATGTTAAAACAGCAGCACTGTATCCACATAAACACATTAGGGGCAAGTCAATTTCCACGATGTTTTTAGGCTGGATTTTTTAGTTCATGGTTTATAGTGCAAACAAATTATATCCCCATGTTTCTTTCCTTATTTCTCCTTTCTAGTTCTACTAATTTTTCTTTGTTCATATCTCTCCCATTGCATTCAAGGCTGTCTGCTCCCCCATTGCTCTAATCTTTCTTTTCTATTCTTATCAGTATCTGCTAAAATGGCGCAGTTTCCTGACAGAAGTAGGATTTAATCCTGACCTTGCGTGCTGTCTATGTGAAGTATGCATGTTCTCATGACCATTGTTTTTGATTGGAAGATGCAGCATGGAAATAGGTCTTTTGGCCTACGATTCACACTAGTTCCATGTTATCCCATTTACACATCCACTTTCTGCACACCTGCAGCAATTTCACAAAGGCCAATTAAACTACAACCACCCATGTCTTTGGAACGTGAAAGGAAACTTGCAAATTCCACAGACTGTGCCTGAGGTTGGAATCGAACCTGGGTCCTCTGGCACTCAGGCACCAGCTCTATCAACTGTGTCACTGGGTCTCCTGATGTCCGTCATGTGTATTAACGATTTACACAGTAAATTATAGGGGGGTGGGGAATGTTGTAGAACAGAGACAACTTGGGGTCCAGAAATATGGTTCCCTGTAAGTGGCAGCACAGTTACACAAGGTGGTGAACAAGGTGCATGATGTGCTTGCCTTCATTAGATGGTGTAATGATTGTATATCCTGCTTCATAGGACATTGGTGAGACTTCACCTGGAACATTATGTGCAGTTCTGGTCACTGCATGTTAGGAAAGATGTGATTGAGCTAGAGGCTGCAGGAAAAAAATCACATGGATGTTGCCAGGATCAGAGGGCTAGAGATATTAGGAGAGACTGGATAGGCAGTGACTCGCTTCTCCAGAGCAAAGGAGGCTGAGAGGTGAACTTATCGGCGTTTATAAATTCATGGAGGCAGAGATATGGTCAGTCTCCCCCCTCCTCCCCCTTCTGGAATGATTGTGTAAGATCTTCGACTTTCCAAAATAGAACTCTGTCCAATTTAATCTGTAAAAAGTTGATTGTTATTTAAATCTGAATTTTGCAAAACAATGCTGTCTTCAATTCCCAATAAACAATGATTGCAGTTTGCACAGAGAATACCTGCTAACCTAGCTGCAGACAAGAGCATGTACCATTGTTTCAAAATCAAATCAATTTTAGGTATTACAATCAGTCTGACTAATTTTAAATGTATTTAATTAAACAAAGAACCAATTCTCCCTCATGGATCTTAGCAAGAGTTATTAGAGGAAAATGGTTTGCAGTAAATGAAACTCAAACCTGTTCCCCAAAGGCTGATGCTGTCATTATACTTTTACTCACTGCTAAAGTAATAGGGGATATTTGTATTCATCATGTAGAAACAAGGAACTGCAGATGCTTTTACAAAAGAAGACACAAAGTGCATGAGTAACTGAGCAGGTCTGGAGAACATGGATGGGTTGTATTACTCATTTTGTCCATATAATTAATTCTAGATAAAATAATAATAAATAAATACTATAAATAGTCCAACATTTGCCTTTTTGCAGACTTTTCAAAAGTATAACCATATATAGACCGTGCTTATGTCCAAACATAGACATCCCTTACAACTCCCTCGCTTGGAAAGATGAAGAATGGTGTTGGTGCCGAGAAGCACAGCTGAATTTTAACTATCTTTTTTCTCTGAAAACTGTCTCCCATAATATGCAACGTGATCGACATTTTCCAATGTCTTGTGCATTTGTCTGGTTGAGAGGTGGTGTTGGAAATTAAGGTAAGTTGGTACAAGATCTTGCCTTGTATATGAACAACTCATTCTCATTCAATGAACAAATCACCAATGAACTAGAGACATAAAATACTGAAATCTGGGGCAACAACCAATCTGCTTGAAGAACTCAATGGGTCAAACAACATCTGCAGAGGGAAACAGACAGTTGTCATTTCGGGTTGGGTCTCTTCATCTGGATTGAAAGCGTAGAGGGGAAATAGGCAGTAGAAGGAGATGGGGTGAAGATAACAACAGGCTAGAGATAAGTGGATTGGGATGAGGAGCAGTTGATTAGCAGATGGAGTCAGATGGGGGTGGGAAGAGTAGAAACGGCGATAGAGGCTGGGAGGTGATAGTAAAGACACCAAAGGGGTGGCGATGATGAAAAATGATAGAAAAGGAAGATGAAGCTTGGAACCAAACAAGTGATGTAGGGCAGGGCAGCAGTGGGGAGGGAACCAAACAAGTGATGTAGGGCAGGCAGCAGGGTGCAGTGGGGAGGAACCAAACAAGTGATGTAGGGCAGGCAGCAGGGTGCAGTGGGGAGGATGGGACCAAACAAGTGATGTAGGGCAGGCAGCAGGAACCAAACAAGTGATGTAGGGCAGGCAGCAGGGTACAGTGGGGAGGATGGGACCAAACAAGTGATGTAGGGCAGGCAGCAGGGTACAGTGGGGAGGATGGGCTGAGTGAATTGAATTCAATATTTTATTGTCACATGTGAAGTCACTGAAATTCTTTGCTTGCATACCCAAGATGTAAGTGTGATCGACATGTTGAGTGGGTGGGGGGGAAAAAGTAGGTAATAAGATGCCAGGAGCTGGGATTGAAAAGAAGGGTGTATTTGACAGTACCTGGACAGATCAAGAAAGGGAAAGTTGGGGAGGGGGAGGGGGGGATATTCCTGAAATTGTAGAATTCAGTGTACATCTTTGTCTTCACCCTGGCAGTGGAGGGGGCTGAGCATAGACAGGTTGGTGTGTGAGTGGGAAGAACTATTAAAATGGTCTGCAACGTGTTGAAGATAAGAACTGCAGATGCTCGTTTAAATTGAAGGTAGACATAAAAATGCTGGAGTAATTCAGCGGGACTGGCAGCATCTCTGGAGAGAAGGGATTCAAACAAGAGGACATGACTTCAGAATTAAGGGACAGAAGTTTAGGGGTAATATGAGGGGGAACTTCTTTACTCAGAGAATGGTAGCGGTGTGGAATGAGCTTCCAGTGGAAGTGGTGGAGGCAGGTTCATTGGTATCATTTAAAAATAAATTGGATAGGCATATGGATGAGAAGGGAATGGAGGGTTATGGTATGAGTGCAGGCAGGTGGGACTAAGGGGAAAAAAAAAATTGTTCAGCACGGACTTGTAGGGCCGAGATGGCCTGTTTCCGTGCTGTAATTGTTATATGGTTATAAGGAATGGGTGATGTTTCAGGTCGAGACCCTTCTTCAGATAGATGTCAGGGGAGTGGGTGGAACAGAGATAGAATGTAGTCGGAGACAGTAAGACTGGTGGGACAACTGAGAAAGGGGAGAGGATGGAGAGAGAGGGAAAGCAAGGGCTATATGAAGTTAGAGAAGTCAATGTTCATACCACTGGGGTGTAAGCTACCCAAGAGAAATATGAGGTGCTGTTCCTCCAATTTGTGCTGGGCCTCACTCTGACAATGGAAGACAAGAAGGTCAGATTGGGAATGGGAGGAAGAGTTAAAGTGCTGAGCAACCGGGATATCAAGTAGGTTAAGGCAGACTGAGCAGAGGTATTCAGCGAAGCAATTGCCGAGCCTGTGCTTGGTCTCGCCGGTGTACAGATATACCGGCGAGGGAGTTAGATGTGGCCCTTGTGGCTAAGGGGATCAGGGGGTATGGAGAGAAGGCAGGTATGGGATACTGAGTTGGATGATCAGCCATGATCATATTGAATGGCGGTGCAGGCTCGAAGGGCCGAATGGCCTACTCCTGCACCTAATTTCTATGTTTCTATGTTGACACCTGGAACAGCGGATACAGTAGATGTGGTTGGAGGAGGTGCAACTGAACCTCTGCCTCACCTGAAAACATTGTCGGGGTGCTTGGATGGAGTCGAGGGGGGAGTTAAAGGGACAGGTGTTGCTTCTCCTGCGGTTGTAGGGGAAAGTACCTGGGGAGGGGATGGTTTGGGTGGGAAGTGATGAGTTGACCGGGAAGTTGAGTAGGGAACGGTCTCTGCGGAAAGCAGAAAGGGGTAGAGATGGGAAGATGTGGCCAGTGGTGGGACCTCTTTGTGGGTGGCGATAATGTTAGAGGATTATATGCTGTATGCAACGGCTGATGGGGTGGTAGTTGAGGACAAGGGGGACTGTCGATGGAGGGAGGGGGAGCAAGAGCGGAGCTGCTGGATCTCGAGGAGACCCAAGTGAGTGCTTCATTTATAATGGAAGAGGGGAACCCCCGTTTCCTAAAGAATTAGGACATCTCCGATGCCCTGGTATGAAAAACCTCATCCTGGGTGCAGATGCGGTGTAGACGAAGGAATTGGGAGTAGGGGATAGAGTCTTTACAGGAAGCAGGGTTGGAAGAAGTGTAGCCTAGATAGCTATGGGAGTCAGTAGGTTTGTAGTAGATGTCGGTCAATAGTCTGTCTCCTGTGATGGAGACGGTGAGATCTAGAAATGGTAGGGTGATGGCGGCTATGAACCAGGTGAATTTGAGTGCAGGATGGAAATTAGTGGTGAAGTTGATAAAGTCAGTGAGTTCTGCATCGGTGCAGGAGGTAGTACCAATACAGTGGTCAATGTAGCGGAAGTAGAGTTCAGGGATGCGGCTGGTGTACGCCTGGAACAGTAGTATTAGTTCGACGTACCCAACAAAGAGGCAGGCATAGCTGGGGTTCATGCGACTGCCCATAGCTACGCCTTGGATTTGGAATAAGTGGGAGTTGTTGAAGGAGAAGTTGTTGAGGTGTAAAGACCAGCTCTGCTAGGCAGAGGAAAGTATTAGTGGACTGAAATTGGTTGGTTTTGCGGTCAAGAAACAGAGGGCTTTAAGATCTTCCTGGTGGGGGGGATGGATGTTTAGAGTGACTGGACATCCATGGTAAAGATGAGGAAGTGGGGGCCTGGAAAATGGAAGTCGTTGAAGACGCGAAGAAGAGCGTGTGAGGTGTCTTGGACACAGGTAGGGAGAGATTGGACCAGGGGGGATAGGATGTAGTCTAGGTGGGACATGAACAAGTAGAAACAATTGGTCTGCCAGGACAATTCGGTTTGTGGATTTGGGGGAGAATATAAAATCAAGCCGTGCAGAGATGGGGATCGATAAGGTTGGAGGCTTTAGACGGCAGACATCCGGAGGTAATTAAATCAGAAATGGTGTGTGATATTTAGGTCTGGTGCTTGTCTGTGGGGTCACCTTGACAGTGGTCACCTTGACTGCACTTGGTGCCATTGATGTAAAGCATGTCAAATCCAGAGCACCAAATCTAATAGACAAGGCTGGAGAAGATGCCAGTTAATCTCAGTGGCTTGGAACTCTGCATATACTGCAGCTCATTGACTGAAGATATTCTGACCCTGGCTCTGAGTTGGAGGTGGCTTTAGTTGAAAAGTTTCCCATTTGTTCAACAGATTAGTTTTACAGGATGTGGGGTAAAGAGGAATCTGGGTGGTGTGAGGTGCAATAATATAACAAGGGTTTAGAAAAGTATTGAGGATATGACACATCTTTATTGATCCCACTTTGCACAGGGATTGAGTCTCTATTAAACTCGTCATTTGGAATCACGACTTGCTTCCATCATATTGCAAATGTCAAATAGAAAACAGTTTCTGAGGGCAGCCAAATTTAAAAAGGAGAATGCACCCTGTCTCAGATGGCAGAGTTAAAGTCAAAAGGTTAAAACTGCCAAGTGTAGTGCAATTCCCTTAGAGCTGTTGTGTAATGAAGATAATATTTATTGAGTCATTTGATGGGCAGAATCCGCACTACAGTCTGGAAAGTAGCTCCCCAGTCCTGTTGAGAAGGGCAGAGGCAATGACTTTCCCAATGACGGATCCTTTGTCTGTTTCCAGAAATGGTGTTGTCTCCCTTGCCAAAGATGATCACGATTTGACCTCTGATGTCCCCTCTTTCCTGTGGGTATGGATTTGCCTCCTTGAGCATTTAGGGAATTTGGTCGATTGAAACACAACCAGGCATTCTCCATGTATTGCATTAGCACTAATACAACTCCCCAAAGTGGCACTTTTCCCATTGGAGCAGCTGAGATCAAGAGTTTAAGTACGCATGATGTTGAATATTTGCACTCTAAAAGAAAGTGCCACTATGATGTACACATTAAGTATTTGCACAGATTGTGATTTATAACCAGGTCTTTTGGAATAAATATATTTATGTTATTTCTAACCTGTATTACTTGAAGATAGGTTTGCCTGTCATATACCTCATGTTTCAATGATTGTAGTCAATAATTTAAGATTTTTTTTGGTGAAAACGATGATGAAACAATAATGCTTACTCTCAAAATTGTAAATAATGTAAGATCCTTTGGTTAAAAGGATGATGTTATAATAATGCTTACTCCCAAAATTATAATTAAACAGAATGATCCACCATTGACACAAATAGAGTTCAAATGCGATTATTTTGGATTAAATTCTTCTATTAAATGCAGCTATTTTGCAAAACATCTTTGTTTTGGCACAAATAATGATTAATTGTAATTAATGATTTTCAGTTTTGTTGGATGTTATAGCTGTTCCGAGTATGTTGTAGGCTGAAAGGGAGTGAGAAAAACTCTCACACTGAAGGTGAAAATTCTGAGCAGTTGAAACCACAGTGTTCAAGAGAGAGGGCTGCCATTCACATATGATTAAAAGATCAGAAGTAAAACTCCTGTCCCAGAGGCGATTTTTTCAGCGACTACAGGCAACTAGGATGTCGCCATGTGGTCGTAGGGTGATGCCCGTATGGTCGTGAGTAATCTCAAGTCGCCTAAAATGTTGTAACGTTTTTCTAGTTGCCACTGAACTTTGAAATGTTCAAAACTTTTTGGCAACTGTGGGCTTGACGTAGCTTGACATAGCTTGTCTTCTCCTGTCGTAGGCTCTGACATAGGTTGTCACCAGGATCACGCAGGTTGTCGCCAGGTGACGTTGGTTGTCGCTGGGTGCTGAGTTCGGTGAATTCCATTGGCGACTACCTACGTCAACCGGCGACAGGTACCAACGACTGAATTGTCTTCAGTTGTTGCCGACAGGGTCGTTGCTTGTCGTAGCTTTCGCGGGTGGATGTAAGGTGACTTTCGTTGTCGTAGATTGTTGCCTGTTTGGTTGTAGGTTTGTCGTAGGTTGACGCCCTAATAGGTCCCCGGTTGTCAGTAGCTTGCCTTAGCTTAACGTCGACTAGGCGGTAGGTTGTCGTAGCTTGTCGTTGGGGGGGGGGGGTCCAGTCGCAGCTTTTTCGGCCACCTGCTAAGACTGTGACAGTCACCGGCAGTCACTGGAAAAATCGCCTATGTGGAACAGGCCCTTAAAGAAACAGATGTAAAGAAAGGTGTAAAGATTCTGATGAGCAGGCAACGGGGAAATTGGAAAATGAGGATAAGAATTTTAAATATGAAAACCCCTGCTTATCCAGAGCTAATGTAGGTCATCTACAAATGGACAAATGGTACTTGGGGCAAGTTGATGTGCGCAGAATAAATTGCCTCAAGCGCATAGAGAGGGTCAATTGAGGTTTGGCCCAGAGAAAACTAAGGTATTAATGAATGTTTTTGCGCCGGTCAAGCTGAGATGGGCTGAGGTCAAGCAGTGTCTGGAACTGGGTGAAGCTGAACTGATGATAATGGAGAAGGGTCTCAACCCGAAGCGTCACCCATTCCTTCTTTCTAGAGATGCTGCCTGACCCGCTGAGTTACTCCAGCATTTTGTGTCTACCTTCGATTTAAACCAGCATCTGCAGTTCTTTCCTGCACACTGATGATAATGGAAATGTGTTTTCAAGGCACATTTTATAGTCAAATATGGTACAAAGGTATTCAATAGCCAGTTTGAAATAAATGGAGAATCAGGATAAGCCTGTGTATCCTACGATCTGCAGTTTAAACCTGTTATGTAGATCTATTTCTGAACATTAAGCATAAACGTGACATGACTTTTCAAGATAAATGTTATGGCCTCTGCAAAATAGGTACCCAAGGATGAATAATTATTTTCAAGCTGATATAGGTGTCTCATTTTACAATATACATATGATATGAAGAAGCTTCCCTTCTTGAGGTGTAGCTTTTCCATGTCCTCCATTGATGCTGCCAGATCTGCTGAGTTTCTCTAGCAATGTTTATTTTTGTAAATCCGTATCTGCAGTTATTTGTGTATGAAAACATAGGATATCCACTGCACTCAAATTATATCTATCAGAATATCAGTAGCATAGTTCCAATCCCCAGAGAGAAAGTTAATGTGTTTTTACTAAAAGTTTGCAAACAAAATTTTTAAGTGCAGCAAAACTGATTTTTTAATTAATTTTCATTTCTGAAATCTGTATGTTTTCTGTTATTTTTATGACATCATGACCTGTTTCAAGTAATTTTTGTATTCGGGAGGAAATAACTAATTTAATTTAAAATATATATTACTTTCATCTAGTTCAGTTGGCTGCATTAGATTATGTTCAGGGGTTGATACAACTGCCTGTCCCTGTAATTTAATGTTGCCTCTGATTACATTTCAAGTAGATTGTAGCATGGGATGTCTACGATACGATATGATAGAACTGTATTTATCCCGGGAGGGAAATTGGTCTGCCTACATAAAACACAACAAGATTCATGAAACATACATGAAATGAAAATGACGAGTGAAAAATCCAGGATTGGGGTGCAGAGATTGTGGAGGGAGGGGGGGCAGTCTACCCCATGACAGAATGGGGAAGGATTTGAACAGTTTGACAGCCACAGGAAAAAAGGATCAGCTGCGGCGTTCTGTGCTGCATCTTGGTCAAACCAGTTTATTGCTGAAGGTGCTCCTCAGGTTGACCAGTGTGTAATGGAGGGGGTGAGCTGTATTGTCCAAGATGCTCCACAGTTTCATGATCTCCTCCCCTACAATAACATATATTCTGCATGCTTGGAAGTGCCTCATGAGATATTATAAAATATTTTTTTGAGTTGATTTGAAACTGATTGTTATTTGCTATCACTATTCAATTTGTTCACAATCATTTCACTTTGAGAGGAATCAGAAAAGTGATCGCTGTGAGAACAGAGGTGGTGCAGTGGATTGCAGATGGCCAATCATGATTGGTATCTTTTCACACCAACCAAAGCGGGCATTGGGGATGTACAGACGTGCAGCTTTGCTCCAATGCAGTGCTGCAGTGAGATCTATTGGAAGGGTGTTTATGAGTACATGTGTGGTCTTGGCAGGGTGAATGTGGAGAGGAGGATTCCTCCTGAGGGAAAATCTAGCACTAAGCGTCCATTTTTGACAGAGATGAACGAAGGGTAGGGAAGAGGTTTTGGAGGTTGGCAGAATAGTTGAGGTAGGGTTATGGTCAGATGGGCCATAATCTTATTTACTGTGCTGATGATGAAGATGACTGCAACACTTTCACCGATATTCTTCCAATTTCGTATGTTCTTGTGTTATCAGGTCTTAAAAAGCAGGAGCTCAGTCCAACTTACAACTTGTGTGAATGTCATGTGAGGTGTGAATTTTTTTTAATGAAGCTGGTGTCAAATTTTCAGAGATGGTCATGGAGCTATGAGGTTTGATCTGTACATCAAGCTTTAATTTTACATTGTTAATACAGCTGTGGCTCCTCCCCATCATGTTAAATGTCACACAAGAACACTATAAAATTGCATTGCCTTGTTTTTGGGTTTCTAACTGTGACTTTTCACTGCATTTGCCTCTTGGCTTTTATCTTCCAGCCACTTTAAGCAATTAAGTTTAATGCAATTTCAATTAATTGAAGATATTTTCTTACTTGTTGATGAAATGCATCCAATTTTTTTTATACAGGGACTGGGTCACATGATGTATCATAAAGCTGCTTGTGTGGAAATTTTATTTTTTGGTTCCTTCAGTCATGAGTCAATCATGCTACATTTGTTAATACATTCAGCCAACTTTTGCTCTCAAAATAACTGAGGCTAATGGCACTCACCATTATTTACGTACAGCTGGCACTGCAGCTTCATGCACAGAACAGATGCACGATACTAAGAATTTGCAGTCAATTTTGTACTGCTTTGCCAAACATGGAATTGTATCATGGGCTCAATTTGCAATACCGAGTTTATAAGAATTAAAGTTTCAAATAACATCAATAAATTTCAACTGTTTGTACCACCCTTGTGCTAAAAAGTAATTGCTACAACTAATAAAGTTATGTATGGATTTTCATGCATTTTATGCTCCTATTCTGGTTAGATTGAAAAAAATCAACTTTCCTGTCTGCGTTGAAAATGCAGCTCTTTCAGTTTTCAATCTCCAGTTTCTTAATGTGGTCCCCGAGCTGCCATCTCCAATTAACCCTCTCCGCCCTTTGACACTACCGTGCTCCTCCCTCATCCGGACATGGCGCAGGCTTAATCAGGTCAGTTCTGCTCTCCCCTTGGTCATGGCCTCCCAGAGAAATACCAGACAACACTTTGTTTTGTACAATGGGCTTCCAGCAAAACTGACGCTTTCCCCAGACCAACAATTAAAACTTGCTTTCTGTCACTATTTTACTCTCGCTTATTCCATTCTATCTTATTTGATTTGCCACCCAATTTATACTTCCTAGTCTTTTGTTATTATTTTAAGAATCCTTCGGTTGGCTAAGGCTCTACTTCCAGTGAGTGCCAGGCAACCTGATGCCTTTCCTCTCTGAACTTTGGTTCTCTTTCTGCAAGCAACCAAAAAAAGAAAAACCCTGAGATATCAGGCAAAATCTTAGCAACTACAAAGATGGCAACATCTGAAAGAGTGCTTTACCTTATTGTGAGATGTTTAGTATGTGGAGTTGCAATTATGCTTGGACTCTGTCCAAAAATCTGTAACCTGATCAGGCTGAAGTTGAGGTACATTTTCTCATGTTTATAATATGTTAAAATGTTCAACTAAGATGTGGATACTTGTTTCCATATAGATCCCCTTTTGGATTTATAATATAACTCTTGGGTATCATTGGTAATCAATTAGGAATTCTTCCTTTCCTTATGATACACACTTTAATATTGCTATTAGAAATAAGCAGAGAATTCTCACATTTTAACTAGCACCCTCCTCAATCTTTTCAATGGAAACCCAGATTAAAAGACAGCATATAAGCATTCCCCTGTATGGAAATATTACCTGCTGGACTCCATGCTGGGGAAGTGGCCTAACTCCATCCACTCCACTACAAAGATTTTTTATAAATAACTGAAATTGGCTTAATCCTGTAGATTGGGGAAGAAATTTCTATGATTAGGGAGGGACCTTATTTTGTTACTGTCCATCACATCCGAAAGGTGAGTATGTCTAAGATAGACACAAAGTGTGGAGTAACCCAGTGGGTCAGGCAGCATCTCTGGAAAAACAAGTGGGTGACGTTTTGGCTAGGAACCCTTCCTCATGTCTGTTCTGACCATGGAGCTACACTTTATAATGGTGCTCATCCCTATTTTTGCACGCAAATGAGCTGCTCTTCCATTGTTCGAAGAAACTTTAGTTTGGGCTTGGTCCGAGATTTCTACCCTAGGAATTTTCACTTAATTTTCCTTGTTATGAGGCCGAGTATCAATTATTCAGTGCTGTTGGTAATCTGTGGTCATACCATTTTTCAGTGAATGCTGACACTACCAACAGGAAATACTTCTGCTGCTGTTTATCTTCACTTCATCTTGTATTTTCTCAACGCAGCTTAACTCAAGTTGACTCTTCAATGCTTTTTTTTTTGAGCACATTTGCAAGAGCTTACTCATTGAACGTGTGCTTTTTTAAAGTGCTCTTCTGGTAGCTAACCAAAACCTTGGTAGGCTCTGCATTTGGCAAGTAAAGGGCCTTATTAGGATTCATCATCTCAGCTTTAGTTGATCTTATTTTGTTGGCTTATTAATATGTCACCATAGAGGGCATCACAACAAATAAAGGGTGGAATTTGTTGCACATTTTGTAGCTAATTGTAATGCTCAAGACTACGTTATCTGACGCAGTAATATGCAATCTATAGTCCCATGCAAGATTTCCATGGTCCCATGGTGAAGCACAGCCAGTTACGTTAAAAGCACTTGAGAGGTACCGATCTAAAAACACATGTGCTTACAGAAGTCCTATGTCTAAAATAATAGCAATGTCAAAATGATCTGATAATTTTCCAAGATAAATCCTGGCAAAGCCTGCAGTGAAGGTATCTTGTTCCAAGTTCTGATGCACGTCATTCAAATGTCTCTCGCTAACATCATCTGACCTGATTTTCCAGATCAACTGAATATTCTGGAAACTGATAATTATGTGGTCAATAAGAAAAATGACCAAACAAGTGGCTTCTCTTTCTCTTCCTTATGTAGTCCATAAAACATAGGAGCAGAACTGGGCCATTTGGCCCATCGAGTCTACTTTGCCATTCAATCATATGGCCCCTTAGGGTTGTGGATAACTTGCTTCTTTTTCAGCTCTGAAGAGATACATAGTGCCTGACCACACCCTGCATGCACACATACAGACACAATCTTGTCCAAATCTTCTTCCTCGGTTCCTATGCTGAACCTTTCACTATTTCTCTGCCCCCTCTCTCCTAACCATCTACCTCAGCATCCCACCTCAGCTCCCCACCCTCCTTCTTCCTTAGACCCTTTCCCCTCTTTTTTTCTCTCAATTCTCCTGCTAGCATCCAACAAGCTACAGTCCCATTGACCAGGCAAAATTAAATAATTTTTGGACGAATCGTTCATGTGCTTATGGTTCCACATGCTTATTTTTGGTCTTAAAATACAATTCCAGCACCTGTAGCTGCTCATGTAAGCATTCTTCATAAGTGGAATTTGACTGCGATTCCACCATTTTGTTTTGCTCGATGAACTAGGCCTTTAAACAAAATCTGGTCCTATCAAAGAAGACCTCAACGCACAACCAAGTCAGAAGCAGTTAGCTGACTACTTTATTCTCTCTAAACCCGACTTGTAAGGTAATTAAATTGCTTTTTACGATCATTGTGGTTGAGATCAATTAAGGGAAGAGATTAATTGAGGGAATCCTGTGGTCCGAATGCATCATCCATCCCATGGATTAACATGCCAAGTCATTGTGCTAGCTCTGCAGTCAATACATTTCATGCTGCCATTAAAGTAAACTATTAAACTATTGATATCAATGTTTCATCAAACTTAATGAAGTTGACCTGATAAAATAAATATCATGCTGCCTTATCTCTCGTATTAATGATGATGAAAAGATATCACTGCTGCAAAGCAAGCGTCTGTATACTGTACTTAGAACTGTTGCCCTGTTGTGAATGCTTGGCATATCTTTAGTTTGAGCTGAATCCAGATTCTGTTGATCTTTCAATGTAACTGTTTTGAATGCCACTGGTAGCATTACAGGATTATTCTAAAGCTGCAAACAATGTTATCAAAAATTCTTCTGTGGAAAGAAACATTTGGAGTAATGGGCCTGTCCCACCGGCGACTTTTTAGGCGACTGCAGGAGAGTATGCAGTCGCCACATGGTCGCCACATGTTCTCAGGTAATTGCCAGGAAGTCGCCTTCATGGTCGCGAGGAGTTCCCACATTCTGGAAACTACTCGCGGCCTCATTATGGTCGCCGCAGATTTTTCAACATGTTAAAAAATTAGCGGTGCCTAGAATGAAGCCGCCATGGAGAGTAGCGAGAATTCTCGTGCCGTAGGTGGGTCGCCAGGAGGTCGAAAGTTCTCATAGGTTCTCGTAGATTGTAGCCGATGCTGACCGGTGAATTTCATTGGCTCATTGGGGAAAAAAAAAATGTAAGCAGTAATTTTCAGAACCAAGGATAACCGACCGGTAATGTTAAATGTCCGCCGAGCTTCACAGTCATGTATCTCTGCCTTCTTAAACGTTGTCTCCACTCCTCCCCCCTCCCCTTCTCTCTCCCCCCCCCCCCCCCCCCCCCCCCCTCCCCTCTCCTCCCTTTTTTTAAAGGACTTACCGTACACTGGGGAAAAAAATATAAGCAGTTGTTACTGACTGGTAATGTTAAATGTCAGCCAAGCTTCAAAGCCGTGCATCTCTGGCTTCTCAAAAGTGGTCTCCACTCCTCCCCCCCACCCCTGCCCTCTCCCTCTTTTTTAAAGGACTTACCGTACACTGGGGAAAAAAATCTTAAGCAGTTGTTACTGACTGGTAATGTTAAATGTCAGCTAAGCTTCAAAGCCGTGTATCTCTGGCTTCTTAAAAGTTGTCTCCACTCCTTCTCCCTCCTTCCCCCCTCTCCCCTGAAAAATCACCTAAGTGGGACGAGCCCATAAGAATAACTAAGTGCACAATTGAATGAGTTGTTAAATTTAATAAAAACATGTTAACATGAAAATCATGTTTCACTTTCAATGGTTCAATGGTGCTTTTTTGCCATGTGCAAATGCACAGAGAAATTATTTTCTTATAAACAGTCCAGTCGAGTAATGCCATACCTAAGTACATCCGCAATTAGCAATGTGTCCAGAAATAATCCACTGAGACCGCATGCAGGAGGCACCATGTTTTACACCTTTTTCAAAGTCCAATCCACTCTCTAGTTTTCATGAACGTTGCCCAATCCAGGCATCCCGATCCAGAGTTTGCAAAAATGTTAGTAAATGGATACAAAATATACTGTCATCATTCTGTTTGCCTTGTCCTAAATGCATCATCATAACATAGATTTTCAGTATCAAAGTTCCCCAAAGGATTCTTACATGAAAGCATTTTATGTGATAGCATTCTGATGGATGGCTATTCAATTTGTTTCATATTTTTTGTCTAGTTTTGGGATAGACATTCTGGTTTAAATTGTCATTATGAATATCATGCATTGATGCATTAGGAACTGTATGTAACTGAATCACCTCCTTAGAACAAACAAACTCTTGTTTCTGGTGATTGGGACGTTGGCTTCAAATCTTCAAAGCTAATATATATTGATGGGAATTATATTTCAATTTTGAAGTCCCATTACTTTTTCAGCTTACTCAGTTTCCTTTTGTAATTTAAGGTGAAGCAGACATGAGCGTCTCAGCTAGCTTTAGTTTAGGTTAGAGCAGGGGTCGGCAACCTACGGCCCCTGGTCCGAATGCAGCCTGTAACCCAAAATCATCTGGCCCGCAGGCAGATTTTTCCCCCACGTAATTATCCGGCCCGCCGAGCGCCCCAGCAGTAGCCGGGCGCCCTGAGCAGCGGCCGAGCTCTGGCTGTATCGAATCCTGCACAAAGCGGCTGGCATGGCCGCGAACCTTCTGTGAACACGTTTAAGAATGAACTGCAGATGCTGGAAAAATCGAAAGTAGACAAAAATGCAGGAGAAACTCAGTGGGTGAGACATGCAAGGATTGCATGAGGCTGCCTTTAACGCTGAGTTTCTCCAGCATTTTTGTCTACCTTCTGTGAACACGTGATTTGATACCTGCCATCCGGGGCGGGATCCATGTGTACACGTGATAGATGTGGCCCGCCGTCCGCTCACAGACATGCGTCCTGGCCCCTATGCAGAACAAGTTTGCTGACCCCTGGTTTAGAGAAAGAGTGTGGAAACAGACCCATTGGCACACAGTGTCCGATCCGACCAGCGATCCCTGCAGACTAACGCGATCCTATACACACTAGGGACAATTTACTATTCCACCAAGCCAATTGAGTTACAGGCCTGTACATCTATGGAGTGTGGGAGGAAACCAGAGCTACCGGAGAAATCCCACACGGGTCACGGGGAGAACGTACAAACAAAACTCCATTCAGTCCATAGACTGGATCGAACACTGATCTCTGGTGCTGTTAGACAGCAACTCTATCGCTGTGCCCCCGTGCTGCCCTAATAGCAGTAATAAGAGACACAATAGCATTCCATTTTTCCATGATATTAGACTTGCTTGAGCCCGAGATTTCTTTCAAGATGTTTTCTTCATGATTTAAAAAATAAATCTAAAATAATTCCCAAAACCAGTGATAGCTCACTGCCAGTAGGTTGTGAATATTTACTTTTTGGCCGACATTATTGTTGTTTTGATATTAGTTGGCACCAGACAATAGAGTCAGAATGAGTCAGTCAATAGTGGAAACAAGGAACTGTAGATGCTGGTTGACAAAATAATACACAGTGCTGGAATAGTTCAGCAGGCCAGGCAGCATCTCGAGAGAACATAGGTGTTATTTTGGGTCAGGACCCTTGTTCAGACTGAATAGTCAATGGCACTTCTCATAAGCTGGTGACCATCCCCTGCCCAAGAAGGGGCCCGACCCAAAACATTACCTATCCTTGTCCTATAGAGATGCTGCCTGACCCACTGAGTTGCTACAGCACTTTGTGTCCTTCCAATCCATACTTTATTTATGGACAGAGATAAAACAGTTGAACTGTAATATTAAAGTCAATGAGTGATGATTATTGCCCTTGAAATTCAAATGTGCAAACTTGCATTTGGAAATCAAGCACTTATTATCGTCATGGTATTCACACTGATTTAGATTTAATCATCTGATGGTGTAAATTATCTGAACATCAGATACCTGGATTATGGTGCAATATTAAGTTGGAAACATTCCATGAAGCATTCAGTCATGAAGTAATTAGGTTAAAGAACAATCTATATTGCAAGTATAATTTATAACTCACAAATACATTTGGTTGGGCAGCGGTAGAGTTGCTGCCTTACAGTACTTGTAGCGCCGGGAACCCGGGTTCGATTCTGACTATGGATGCTGCCTGTACGGAGTTTGTACGTTCTCCCCGTGACATACGTGGGTTTTCTCCGAGATCTTCGGTTTCCTCCCACACTCCAAAGACATACAGGTATGTAGGTTAATTGGCTTGGTATAAGTGTAGATTGTCCTTAGTGTATTAATGTGCAGGGATCGCTGGTCGGTGTGCGTTTGGTGAGCCGAAGGGCCTGTTTCGGAGCTGTATCTCTAAACTAAACTAAAGATTGATCGCCATGGTTTCAAAAAGGATCAGTATCAGTTTTAGAAGTTTTAACTTTATGAAAAGTTCAAATACATAAATGACACGAACAACATCTTATTTTAAAGGGGTTGATGGGATCTGGGATCATTAAAATATAAAAGCAATTGTAATGTCTTT